>NC_056735.1:458509134-458616634 GCF_019279795.1 Protopterus annectens
CCATGTAGTGGGATAAAACTACCCAAGAAACAAGTTATATGCACTACTTTAGTAACTACACGTTAGGAACTTTTACAAAAAGCTTTGTGCAAAATACAAAAAAGCATCACTGTAAAATAAACTTGCAGAGTGCTGCAGAATGGAACATCCCCTCAATAGGCTGGAACCCTGCCAGTAGGCATCTGGTTCTAGTTAATAAAACAGCTGTTTCAAAGACAACTGGATTCTGATGGCAGTAGTGGTGTAATTTGCTTTCTAGAAACAACCACAGCAGTAGCAAGCTCTGTTTTTTTCCTTCATACAAAGGAGTAAATACCAGAGTGTGGCAGCAGTACTTAACAAGCTTCTCTGTGGAGAAACTGGACTACAGTTAATACTTCCTGAATGGAGGAGTTCTCAGCCCTCTCCAGAAAAAAAAAACATTAAAACACTGCACTGATCCTAGTGATAATATAATAAGAAAACAAGCTAGAAACTTGATCAATTTACTCCTTTTTACAGACCAAATGAAAAAAAGACAGACAAATGACTACTTGGATCTTGAATTATACAGTAGAAAAACTTGAGTAACCTTTTGTCTGTACATTTTTGCATGTCTGTTAAAAAATATTAAGTTTCTTGTCAACCTTTTCAATGGCATACATGGCTTTTTGAAATGAGTACCTAAGAGGTGACTACTATTTGTAATGGTTTAAAAAGGGCAGCAGGGCAGTAAAGGGCAGTATTTTCTTCTACCACTGGCAACCACTGCACTTCAGTTTCTGAGAAAACCACAGCATAGTTATGTCAGCAGTACAGCTGGTCAGATCACACTTACCTCTTGTGCTTGGAAAGGAGTTGTTAAGTTGCTCCATTACTTCTTCTAGTCCGGTGCCAGTATCCTGTGGGGGGCTCAGCAAATCATCATCCCCTACAACACAAGATTAGACAATATGATTCCTGGGAATCAGGACGCACAAAAACCCTAGTAAGAAAGAGCAGTAAGAGCAACAGAAAGAACATCTACATCAACAACAACGAAGGCCAAACAATGCTTGATCCCCAAGGTGCACTGCAGTGGTTACTGCCCCCTGACTGACAGCAAGATCTTTTTTATTTATTCCTGTATTTGTCTGTTGAATGTAACAGAACATTGATTCCTTAAGACTACTTTCAGGTTCAGACTGGGGTCACAAAGGTTAAATACTACAGAGATACATATAGTTAAAGTAGTATTTATATAGTAGCTATGAGTAAAAGAAGTATGGCAGCATATACAAAGAAAGTTTTTACTTTTTGTCATTTTTGATGGTATTCTATGAGAGATAAGAGTGCAGTGCAGTGAGGACAATTTCAGAGGCATCGCCTCTTTAATGACTTATTGTGACAGTGCAGTAATTTCTATTTTTGACAGTCTCTAGCACACACATCATTTTTTTCTTTTCCAATGGCTTGCTTTGATTACTCTTAGTGACTATATCTTACAAAGCATTTCAAGATGCTTCCGTATGTTAACTTTGAAAGAGATGTTTTCTGGCAAGGACTTCAGTTTTTCTATTACAATAATATCCATTGATTCATATTATTTTTTTACAATTCATTTCAGGATATTTCAGAATGTTAGGCTTGAAAAAGCAGTTTATGTAGCACTTGTGTTCAAACTCAGAATGGTAGTTCCAGCCAAGTTCCCGATGAGGTAAGATGTTAGTCACATATGACTGGTAATACTTCAATAAAAACACTGACCGCATTTGTTTTTCAACCACATTGCTAGAATTAGTGTCCTGTCTAGTTTTTTTTAGTTTTCTTAAGGTTTCAGAAGTCTAAGACAAGGGTATCCCAGTATAACATTTCCAACTGTTTTGGGTTTCTAATAGCATTACAGGAATGGACACCATTCCTTCATCAGGGTATGATTAAAGTTCATGAAATTAGTAGTTTTATACTTTCAATATTTGATTTTAGCCAAAAGTCTCTTTGCACCACCCGCAATCTGTACAGAATTTACTCCTTTTGCAATTCACACAGGGTTACGTGCATTGGTAGCATATCTAAATACAACTGTAAATTATTTGTGACAATATGAGAAACAGAAGGAAATAATGCAGAAACAGCTTCTGCTAGAAAACAGCTGGAGTCACATTTAAATCACATATTTTTGCATGTGGCACTGTTAGGGTTGTTTTAAAGGGACGGAAATGAGAAAAGAATTGACAGTAGGGTTGATTTGCCTTTTAGCTTGTCTCTCTAAGTAAACCGTCTTCTTCTTCTTCTTTCGGCTTTTCCCAGTTAGGGGTCGCCACTGCGGATCATCTGTCCACTCATGATTGGCAATGGAGTTTTACGGTGTCAAGTTGCCAGCCCGGCACCCAACCTTCCACAGAAGGCACACACACTCACACCTAGGGCCAATTTAGAGTGTCCAATCCACCTACTGCATGTCTTTGGGATGTGGGAGGAAACTGGAGCACCCAGAGGAAACCCAAGCGACCACAGGGAAGACATGCAGACTCCACACAGAAGGCACCCCAGCCGAAGATCGAACCAGAGAACCTCCTGCTGTGAGGCGGCAGCGCTAACCGCTGCACCAGCATGGCCGCCCTGTCTCTCTAAGTAAAACAATGAATACAAATTGCAGCTCTTTAGCTCTGTTTGGCCAGTTTTCAGACTTTGAACTATGGTATAAATGTGACAACTGCCTACAGCGACATAATATAAAGAAGGTATCCTTTCATATACCATGAAAGGTCTCAGAAAATGATTCACCTCCTTGGGCAAAGGTAAACTGCATTACACTGACAAATTCATGCAACTTGACAACACAACTGACTGTCTTAAAACTGCTAAATGTATTTACTGATTCTAGTGACAATATGGATGTTCTGCAGCATTAGTGTCAAGTAAAATTCTGATCAGAAACTTTTTTATTCAAAAATGTGTTTTAAAAACTAATGTTTAGCAAATACAATACTTGCTTACATTTCCATGCATTTTTCACACAATTTACCTTCTTAACCCTGACAGCTCCACACAATGCATTTTAAGTAGTGTTTTATTTTGATGTATATTATGGTTGAGATAACCACTGTATTGATTACAATATCTAAACTGATCACCTTGTTGGTATGAGGATTTGACCTTTAATTCAACTTATTATTGATCTGCAGTAGTCCTGTAGCACATGGAGACCTTTATGACAGGGATAGATGCATATCTGAAACAGTTTACCTGACAGGGCAAATCAAGACCAGCTCTAACCCAATTTGCAATTTGCAGATGAATTCATGTTTGTGATGCTTCAGTAGTGTGAAGTTCAGATTCCACCAACACTTGTGCTGTACTGTCAAATGTGTCTAGTTTATTAATATAGTGTTCTGTGCCGTAAATGCTCATTCTTTTTAATAACTTTGTAGTTAACACACTTCAAAACACTATCATGCCTCTTATTGATGGTTATTATTCAAGATTCCTCCTGGGACTGCTGACTGCATAAATATTAATCTGAGTAAACCATTCCCCATACATAGCGCAGTATCACTTATTATATTTTTAATGAAAACCAGACTCCAGCACATCATAAGTGAATTAAATCAATAGTTTTGCTTTCTTTTGCATTTACCACTCTTCTGAAATGCACAGAGATAAAACATTTTTTCTGAGTTTCCTAGGCATCTGTCACAAGCTGTAAGAGCCCTAGCCAGGTTCTTTTTGTCTACTTTTACAAAAATGATTACATGTACGGCTTGAGAAAATGCAAATTATGTATTTACCAGGGCAAAATTAGGACCACTTCAACTGAATTGTATAAAATGATCAGGATTATTGAAATGCTACTTATAAACAATTATTTCAAGTTTTACCTGGGCATGTAATAATTTTTGCCTGTTTTATGAATGTGAACAAGACTGAATAATCGAAGCTTAATTTCAATTCAAAGCTAAAGATTAAACTGTGTTGCATATAATTTTGAACTGAAGCAGTGGATGAAGTTAAATTACAATCAAAATACTTTTATTATATATTTTGATTACATTCAAACTGACAAACATAACGAATGGTCAAAGTTCATTAAAAAATATCAATGACAATATAAATATTTTGCAGCTGTGCTGTCAATTGCAAATTTGGATCAGAAATGTCTGCTAAAGTAAATTTCACATACCATACAGTGTAATGGAAAGCATATAACAATTAAAAAAATGCAAGACTTGATTTTTGAAAACTGTACAATACAGAAGCTGTAACTGCAAACAGAACATCCAGTAGATACAGACATACAAAGTAATACAAAGTATGACAAAGCAGAACAGTTCAACACTGTTGCTATGAAGGTTAGATGTGATAAGTCTGCAGATGTTCTCCTTGAGAGGAACTTATGCAGCTGTAAATCTGTATTTATGGTAAAATAGTAAAAACAGTCCTGGATTTAAAAGGAAAAATATAAAATGTATAAACGCAAAAATAACATTAAACATATAAACCAAGGCTGCAGAGAACAGTTTAAAATTATTCATGAAAAGGTCTATTTGTGCTTGCAGATGGTCTACAGGAGAAGAACTCTGGAGCCCAGTGCAAACCTATGCCCATGTTGAACTGGAAATGCTCAACTCAAATATGCTTAGGAACTGGAGACAAACCATGAACTCCGGAGAGGACAGCAACCTAGAAGCTTGAATTTTATTAGTGTTTGTTCTTTTTGTTACAGGTCTGCTGAACAGCTTGTTGGGATGCACAGTTTTCCTGGAAACTTGCCAAGAAATGCATAAGGGGACTTGGGAGGTGAAAAAGCATTCTGTAACGCAGGAGAACACATCTGCTCATAAGGTACAGAAGAAGCATTAAGTATGAGAAAATGTTTCTCCTACTGACATTGGGGTAGGTCTAGATTCTGAGTGAGTGAGTGTGAGCAAGAGAGGGATAATTACAGGTATTAAGGGAAAAACACTTAAAAGAAGCAAAATGTATTTTGAGAGTTGCTACTCGCAGTGAAACAATCTATTGCACAGTTGGCATTATGCACAGTTGAACAAGTCATTATCTGCTCTGGCAGGGGTGCTTTGCCAGTATTTATTTTATCAAAGTAAAGAAACATGGATCCTCTTTACTTTACAAAAACAAGTGAATAAATGTACAGCACACAGTGGCCATATGTGAAAATATGTCAGCTGCAGCACCCTGGGGGGCTGTGGTAAAGCAACAGACTTGGCCATTCGATTTAGTGGCCTAGACAACAATACAGACAGATTGTGAGTGGGACACAACAAGAATTCATCACATTTAAAAACGGTTGTAGCATGAATTGAGAGCTGTGCTACTGAGAATACTGTCAGGAAAGTTTCTTTTTTTTTTCCTTTTTTTTTTTTAAACTATGGTTACTGGCAGGCAACCAGACATTTTCATCAGATTCTGCAGAACATCTCTAACTTCATCTGATATATTTGCCCTGTTTTCTCTCGTAATGTTTTAGATTTCCAGGTAAACCACTGAAGTGTATACTCAGTCAAAAATGACAGACATTGGAGTTCCATGCTTTTTTCTCAGAAAATTCTTGTTGATGCAAAGCCTGTTGTTCTATTAACTACGGGAATTACAGTGGTACAGAAAAAATCTGGCCTGTCTGTGGGGAAATATGACCCATTGCTGCTCTTTGCTCATTAAACTGACTTTTATGAATTACTATTATTTGCTTAACCAAGCAGGTTTAAATACTTTTTCCATTGAGCAAAGCTAAAATACAATACATAGCCAGCATTTTTACTACAAACATCTGAAGTACACATAGAAGTAGCTATAACTTGGGATGGGATGGGAGCTGTCTGTATAAAGTAACTCACTCTCTCTCTCTTTTTTCTTTTCTTAGTTTATAGTCATTTTCTGGTTTTGCATGAGTAATGGGCATTTTTGCAGGATTAGTCTGATTTGTGTGAAGAAACTTGGGCTACACCACTAGCTGTACATTATGTGGCTGAGCTGAAATACAATACAATACATGGCAGTCATATTTGTATCATAGTAATCAAAAGTTGGCACAAGCAGCTACAACTGTTGTATAAGGTGGGATCTGCCTGTTGAAAGTAAATGACCTTCTTGTTATTTTATTAACATAAATAGTTAGTATCTGGCTTTGAAGGACTAATGTGCATTTGTGTGAAGTATGATGGACTATATAACTGTACATATGAGATATGCACAGATAAATTATCTATAAGATGGACTACATAACTGGACATCTGAGATATGCATGACAAATTAGCTATTAACTGATGGGGCTGTCTGTGAAGGAAAATAATTAGCTGCCTGCTGGCTTGCTCATTATTTTGGCTTTGCAGGACTAATGTGATTTGTGTGAAGCAACATGGAATACTTTAATGTGTGGCAAATATTTGTCTGGAAATACATGAACTATAGGCAGAAGTGACTATAACTGCTTTGTTGGGGATTGTCTATACGAAAGTAATCTACCATCTTTCAGAAGAATAACGTATAAAATGCATTACAGAATATTCATACTTTCAGAACTTGTGGGGGCTTGATGGCCTTTACACCCACAAAGCTTTACGTGTGAATTTTGATACAGGTTTAGTAGTGCTACTGCCTTCAGCCCACCTACTCTAGAAATGGCTCTATTCAGAAATGCGTATAGAAGATCCATATTATTTGTGCAAAGTTGGAAACTATGTCATTATTTCTTTAATCTTCCTGCCAAACCTCAGAGGTGTGTAGGGTCACTACAGTTTGTGCTGTGATGGGGAAAGTGAGGTAATCATTTCTTTAACTTTCCTCACAAACTTCATGGGTGGGCAAGGAGGATGACTACAGCTTGTATAAGAACAGTGTATGGTCTAGGAGTAACAAGTTGGAAACGTTAAGTGTGATCATTTATTTTTTTTTTTACTTTCCTCATAATCAAACCATCACATGTTTACTCAGTTGGACATCTTGTGGGAGAGGGTAAGGAGGCATGCTGTTTATATATGTCTGACAACACCACATTAAAATGTGTTATGTTCTATATTCTTTCAGTTTCATCCCAGCTGGCTTACTGTTAGGACACGAGTACAGTAGAAGGGAATCCACATCCACAAAGAGGCTAGTCACTAGCTCAGGGATTGCTACTGCGGCCTCTTCTTTTTGGCATCTACTTCTCTGAAATCAAGGCAAATGTCAAAGGCCTCTGGTTCACCAAGCTTGCATACCAGTGCATATTAGGCATGGTCACGGAATCCTCAAAAGACTCAAGACACCCTTCAAGAGGTTCTGACACACATCAACAACTAGTGGCAGAGGCATGGACTAAAACTCAATGTTAAAAATGCTTAATAGTACCATTTAGAAAGAAAGCCACCCCTGGAAATTACCTCATTGATAATACACCACTAAAATTAAAACGAGTGGTCAGGGATGTGGGAATCCATGTTGACAGTAGCCTGACCTATGACCACCATGTGACTACTGCGATGAGACAATCATTCTGTGTTGCACAACTTGTAAGTAATGGCATGTCATCTAGGTCTATTTGGCTCTCATCAAACCAGTCATTGACTACAATGCACCCTTCAGCATGTACCTGATTAAGCACTTGAAATATTTTGAGAGCCAACAGAGATTCCTCACAAAAAGGATACATAGAGTAAACACCAAGTCCTATCAGAGCATCTCAAAAGCCCACTCCCTGTACTTGCTCTGCTACAAACTGCTGCTAGGTTACCTATGCTTAGCCCATAAAGAATCCTCTGATCTCACACTGATGTATCTGTTGCACATCTGCAAAACAAACAGCATCAGAAATACCCATTCTAAGGACCTAAATCTTATCTGCATTATAAACAGGACATGTTGGAGGAAGTGGTATATGTCTCAAAGATTACCCTTTCTCTGCAACAGGCTTCCCAACTATGTGAAACAAAGCTCATCCCTAACATTATTTAAATATAACTTGGACCAATGGATGGGATATTGCAAATGTACCCCTGGTTTGGCACCTACATGGTTAGTAGATAGGGGCAGCCTGTGAATGTTTCATGTGTACAAGCCTACATTAAAACCATAAAATTCCTTGAAGTATTGACACATGTCCACAATATTTTGGTAAATTTAGAGTAAGCTTGCCAAGCTTAAAATGGCTCTTGGGCCGACATCCTATTAACCAACTATGAACCTATGACATCAGAAATGAGCACATACTGTGGCTGAATTCTGGGATAGGGGGTGAGGAGCCATGCTGTACATAAGTATGACAGTGTTTACTAATATATGACTGCAGTTATTTGTGATTTCACTTTTATCGAAATCTCATACCAGAGAGGTGACTACATTTTAGGGAGAGACTTACAGAGGATGTACTTTTTCCAGACATAATTTATGTATCCTCAGAAGCATTTGTTTTTTTCAGTTTACTGTGAAGTGCAATTTTTCAGTTTTTGGCATTACGTCTTGAATACATTTCTTCCTTGAAAAAAGTAAAAATAAGGCTGAATTTATTTCCTTACTCACAATGTTTCTTCAGACCATCATTGGATCAAAACATTGGAAGAAAACTCTAAAATGCATCTCAGAGCATCTACACTCCCCATGGCTTCAGTGTTCAGTACCTCTGAAAAAACGATGTTAGGTTACACTACAGTGACATCTTACTGAACATTATAATGAGTGAATGGTGTCACAAAAGGAATTATTACCAGCCCAGCTATCTGGAATTTTGTAAATAATTATATGTCATTTGTGAATATTGATATGATTTATACAGAACTGTATGTTATGTGCTGAGTTAAATGTAACTACAGCATGCCCTGCTGGCTTAGAATAGAAATGTATATAAACTGTTGTAATTATGTAACTGTATATGTTTTAACAGTAGAAACTGCGACATAAAATGTTAACTTGCAAAACTTCAAGAAAATAAGTTGAAACTAAATTATTTTATGATCGTGCTATAAAAGTTATCTCTCAGTTTCAGTGTAGCAGACACAATGTCTCGAGAGCTAGTTTTTTTCTATTATCTTGGAAGAGAAGTAATTACTAGGTTTGAGATGCAGAATTGTTTTATTGTTTTATGACTTTCAGGATCTGCAAACATCTGAGAGATATGTATTTTTCACAGAGAGATGCTAAAAATGCTTGTACTTTCTGGCAATGTGGGTAGCTTGAGAACTAAAGTCAGGTGGCAAAAAGTGATGTCATTCAAGCTAATCCAGTACTAACATTTGATATTAATTTAACAACTCTCTCTGAGAGAGACTATGCATTTTTTATTTTGTCTTGGACCTAGCAAGAACATCCACTCATCAACACCTTCTGCACTTGCCTTGCTGTAAGTTCTTTATAGGTTCATAGGTTCATAGGTTTATACTAGGCTATCTGCCCTAAGGCATTTATAAGCCTAGCCCAAATTATTGTGGCTTACGCCACCCCTTATATGAAAAAATACTGTGCCCATTAGTTTGTTGTGCCTCTGTCCAGCAGTGACCCAGAGATGATTCCCGGGGTAAACCTACGATCTCCCATCCACAGGTCTAGATTTCTCTTGAACAGAGTCAGCGAGGTGCTCTGCCTCACATGGACCGGGATTTTATTCCACAGCATAGGGAGTCTCTGAGTGATAAATCTATCCCTCCAGCACGTCCTATTTATATCCGTGCTAAGGTTTAAGTCGCTTGCTTAGATGTTTTCTCTATTTATTTGAGATTGTCCTGCAGTGTCATTTTGAATATTTCCTGTGATTTTGAGCTCTGAAGTAACTGTGTTTGTTGTGTTTGTTTACTGGCTATTGTCTTGTTCTTTTATTATTTATTATTAAATATATTTAAACCTGTCTTTGTGGCTGATATCTGTGAGACATATTTAAGCTCTTAAAGTACTTACATATTTATATGGTGACATTGTACAGGCCACTCCTAAACAGCCTTTCTTCTTGGTCAGACTACCATTTGGATAATAGTAACATTAGACAGTAGGACTGATTACCCTTTGTTAAGGGCCTTAAAAGTAGCTGACAAGAGTGGTTGGTGGCAGTGGAAACTACCTAATAGTCTGGGCAGAACATAGCTAGTAAACCTGTGCCAGCCATTCCCAGGAATGTGTGTACATTTGTATATAAATCAAACCTCAGAGAGTGTGTGTGTGTGTGTGTGTGTGTGTGTGTGTGTGTGTGTGTGTGTGTGTGTGTGTGTGTGTGTGTGTGTGTGTATGTGTCAGCCACTTGAGCTGGGACACGTATCACTGGTGGATTTGGCTTGGCCACTCAGCTGAGATCTCAATCAAATAGCTGTGCCAGTGGGGAGTCTTATTGGGGATCTGGAGAAAGAGGGAGAAACCAGACTGACTGTGGTCTTTGTGTGCTCTTAAGGAAAATTGCACTTTACTGTGTGAGTACCTGTCATCCTCCCACTGTGTAAAGCCCCTAGCTGTTGCCAGTGGTGAGGACTGAGCTTCCTTGATGACTGGGCCAGTGCAGGGGCATCGCAAATGGTAAGAGACTTTCCTTGGGATTCATAAAAACTCACACTGCGGCCAATAAGAGCTCTGGCCAAAAGGGGCTGTTTCTGTGATTGCATAAAATGCAGTTCACAGACACATTATTTGTAATGAGGTTCAAAGTGCTCTAAAATACTAGTAATCTGTACTACGTGTTAGATAAATGGTGCACATTTTATTTTATTTAATTTACTTATTTATATTTTATCTATTAAGTAAGTAGGTGGGGTGATGAAATGACTCTTTCCAGTGATGAACTAGTCCATATGCAAATACATTCAAATCTATAGAGTTAAGACACTTAATTCAGAGCACTGGGTAAGTACATACACATATTGCAAATTATATTTACAAATACACAGAAGAAGCAAGTACTCAACAAAACATATATTCTGTTTCAAATGGACAAAACTGATATCAAAGGACTGCATTCAGACATTTGTCCAAAACTGTACTAATGGGCAAGCCACCTTCCCAGTTTTACTTACTAAAATCACCTTCAAGGTCACCATTACACAGAAAAAAGCATATAGTTGTTTATCTGTATAAACAGTCGGGTACTTCCCTTTCTCTCTTTTCTGTTGAATTCAAAGAAAACTACTATGTTTTGAAACAGTGCTGGAATTTGTTTGATTTTAGCACTTCTGTTTTATAGTAAGAAACAACCCCCTTTTACTTCCAATGGATTCTTATCCCCCCCCCCCCCCACACACACACACACATACACATACACACAGTTTTTAAACCTCTTATTCTGCACAATGCAGACTGCTTCATGGTCCATGTACCTTAGAATGTTTATATATATATATATATATATATATATATATATATATATATTCAGACATACATTCCTTTACAACTCAGCTGCATTCTCTGTTGATAAATAATTTTACATCTAAGGGGCAGAAGTTAACAACCTAGCAAAAGTACACATTTCCCTAAAGGACTGACTGGAAATGCTAATCATCAAATTCAAGAAAAAAGAGCTACTAAACCTTAAAGAAAGAGCACAACTGTATCTTCACTGTAACAGTATAAAATAACAAAACAGGGCGGTAATAAATGTTAGTTTATAGGAAAATAAACATTTTACAGTACCCATGTTTTAGTCCCGTGTGTAAATGTAAGTAACGCTGCAGTCCTCTGACTCTGAAAACCTTTTCAAAATTTCTTGATTTATTTCTAATTAATTCTCTAGTGTAAAATAACTTTTCAGAACTGTATCCAATGTTGTTTACAAGCTTGCAGCCTCAGAGTTTTGTATGAGAATTTAAAAAACTGCACCAAAACCTGAGCCCATCAGCCACAACACAGAAGTTGTACACAGCTGTTAAATATGTGTGTGAAAACAAAAATACCCATAACAGTAATAAAACAGCCTTCAGAAGTGATATGCTAAAATAAGTGAAAGTTATTTTAGCAACAGTTGCAGAAGAAAAATCTGACACGCAGATTCACTTTTCCCAGCTGCAACATGAATCTTTTAGTACAATTAAAACTGGCTCCTTTTCCATAGCAACTGTTATTACTAATGTATGCTTCATTTTTGTCTGTTTTCTCAAGCTTATAGTTCTGAGGTTTGTACTTTACACCTACAGACTACTAGAAGATTAACATCAAACTAGGCTGTTTTGCCTATGTTTCTGCTTGGCAAACAGAGAGATGTTTTACAAAAGGACTGTAGCATCTGCTCCTGGGTATCCTTGCTTTGTAATTTCTGTTTTTACAGATTACATGTTTGGTGAACGTTAAAGTACACAGCAAACTGCGACATCAGAAGAATACTAAAAACATCTCAGGCTTCAAAAACACAACCTAAGTAGTGGATAAAACAAAGTACAAGGGAGTTTTGACATACTAGTCACAGTTTTATGTACGTTACACTGCTGTTTAAGTTTTTAAAAGAAAGAACAAGGAACTGAAAGGGGCATTTATCCTTACAATGTCAGTGCTATCTATAACTCTTAGGTTTTATAACAAAAAAAAGCATTTTATCACTGTCCCTAGCCTACAGACTTGTGCCAGGAACTCTATTCAAAATGTGAAACTCTGGGTGTATACAAAACAGATCTCTATCAAATAAAAACCTTTTTTATGCCCTCTGACCAACTAAGGCTGCACCTTTCCAGGACACTGAAACACCCTAGCACAATAAAACCAGCATCTTATACAGTAGCAGGCAATGTGATATTGCTTATGAGAGGACAATGAGGGTAATTCAAAGATGCAACAAGTAATAAAGGGCAGCAGTCATATGACAACAAACAAAACAAAACAATCTCTGCTGTACATTACAAAACATTTCACTTTCAAGTATACACTGACACAGGCAAACCGACTAGAATTGTCAATCAGTTTTAAAGATTCTGTGTGGTCATGTACTGTATGACTTTACCTAAAATAATACAATGAAGGCAGGGTCTACAGGATCTCTTTAAAAAGTCCATTCATCAATTACTGGAGTCAAAAAACTGTTATGATCTGCAGCAACACTGATGTGGTGTCAATATATTTATATATGGGAATAAAATATGGTATTTTTTTTACAGTGCACTGTAATGCCTGCTTTGGAATTATTTTGCTTACAGCTTATGTTCCATACCGACCAAGTATACACAAATCTGAGGACAAGACATGAGAATATTTAGCCACCTCTAAATTATATAGTCTGCGGTTAGTCACTCTCTTTATAAATGGCTGGGCTGTACTGTGCTTCTTGTCAGGCAGAAATGTAAGGCACACAATTGCAAATACTTCATCTGTGCAGTGTTTTACTAGAAACACTGGTGCGATAACTCTCATTCAAAGACAGTGTGATTGGTCACAACAGATGTCCATGTGGAGTGCAACACTGATGACAGAAGCAGCTTTGCCACTCCACTTTAAAAAGTGGTCCTGTTCATTTTATATCACCAAGATGACAGCTCTTCCTACTGACATCAGGCCAGATTCTACAATCACCTTAAATGCTGCAGTACAATACATGAGATGGATATGTTACAGTGTGTAAATAAACTTAGCATAACAGAATATGTTTGAATGATTACTGCTGCAGTAGCCTTAGCTATATGGATTACATCCTGCAAGGATATAATAGCTGGCCAGCTGCCAGTACTTTACATCACCTTCCATGCACCCAAACTGTCAGCCTGAGCTGATTAAAAGACAATTTTGGGATACAAAGCCTTCAGAGCTTTCCTGCCAACAGACACAGGAAGGCTGAGCCCTGAAAGGGCAATGTTAGGAACAACAACAAATAAATAGCCATACCCTGGCATATACAACACACCAAAAACAAAGGGGGGTGGAGGGAAGGAGGGAGTGGCTACTGCTGCAGTGAACATTCAAACATCTACTGTTATGGTAATTTCACTTACACGACTGTAGTATGTTTGTCATACTGATCAATGCTGCAATAGCCTTAGCTATATGGGTAAATTACCCAATTTTACTACATTTGTGAGTTGGAAGGAAAAGAATCCAGGAGCTCCTGGAGAATGGTCCCTGCAAAGCCTGATCTAGGCCTAGAGAAGAAATCAATTTTATAGTGCTTTATAAAAGTATATATAGAGGACCATGTTGCAGCTTCTAGAATACTAGAATGCAACCCTTTCAAAAAAGTCACATAAAATCTATGCCCTGGTAGAGTGGGGCCTTGACCCTGCTTGGAATAGTTTTGTTATGTTGAGTACAACAAAACGTAACAGTCATAGACAATCATTTGGAAATAGTCTGTTTTGACACAGGTTGTACCTTATTTTTACATTTAGAAGAAATGAACAACAGATCCAAAGATATGAAAGATTTAATTCTGTCAAGGTAGTATTTGAGGTGTCAGTGGACATCCAAGGTACAGAGTATTGTTATTCTCCCTCAATTTTTGGGTTCAGGAAAGAAAATGTGGAGATGGGAGAGTTTGGCGTAAAGTAAACTCAGATACCACTTTAGGCAAAAAAAAAAGAGTTATTAAGCAAACTATCGCTGAGGAAAATGAGACAAGGTTAACTCACCATAAGAGCTTGCAACTCAGATGCACCTCTTTCAGTGGCGAGAGCAATCAGTAAAACTCTTTTCCACGTTAAGAACCTCAAGTCAGCTAGGTTAGTTGGTTCAAGTGGAGCATGTGTTAGCTTCTCTATCATAAAATGAAGATCCCAAGCAGGGGTCATCGTTTTTCTTAGAGGCCTCTTATGCAAAATCCCTTTCAAAAACATACTGACATAAGAATGCATTGAAAGGGGAGGATCTAAGGGCAGACATCCTAAAATGGATGATAAATGAACATTGTAATGGGATTATGAAAGGCCATAGGATTGTAACTCACACAAATATTGTAAAACCACAGAATACTAGCCCTGAATGAGTGTTGGCTGTGTTGTTGGCACTAACCAGAAAACCTTTTCCATTTGCTAATAACTTTCTAGTAGCAGGCTTTCTTGTCTCTATTAGTACCTACTGCCTGTCCTCAGCAAACAGGTCCCTAAAAGAAATTAAAGCCATATTATCTAAGTAGTCAACAGAAGTTGATTGTTGTCGGGGTGTATCAAACACCCACTATTCTTGTGTGAGTGGAAGCTTGTGGTATTTGCCCCTAGCCATTTCCAAAAAAGGGAGAAACATGATTGACTGGGCCAGGAGGAAGTTACCACTGTGGTATTGTCTGTAACAACTTGAAGAGGTCCAGGGGGCCAAAGGTGATTCAGAGAGTTGAGTACCTTGATTACTGTAAGCATCTCTTTTATATTTATGTGCTTGGATCTTGTCATTGGTCTGCCACACACTTTGCAGTTTTATCCCTCATGAAACTGATGCCAAAGCAAACTCTGAGGTGCCTACGGTGACTGACTGCTTTAGAACAAACAAGGAAACAGGAAGACCTGGATTTAAAGATATCTGCTGTTTCCACCAAATGATTTCCCTTCTGAAAGGGATGAAGCAAAAAAGGGGCAAAAACTAAATTTCTAGCTGGGGGAGAATCTAAAATCTCATTTTTAACATCATCTGGGAAGTTCTGAAAACACAGCCATGTAAACCTCCTCAAAGCAGTACCAGCGTCCATAATCCTTGAAGAAGTATCAACAGAATCATACACACACTCAGTAAACAATGAGTAGTGACAGAATAAATTATTTAAAGCAGATTTTTCCACAAAAGAAGAAACTGTAGACAGCACATTCCTCATACTTTCATAAATAGTCAGACAAACCTTAACATATGCACCTGGCAATTCAAAATTCTGAAAATCAAAGTTGCAGAAAGCACATTCATTTTCCTATACTTATCAATAATGTTCCCATCCTTATCAGAGAGAGTAGGATTGGGATTATCTAAGGACTTAGTAGAAGAATTAACTAAAGCTAAAGCTGCTGGATCAGATTTAGGATGAGTGTATAAAAACATAAAAGACTGAGGAACTTTATATATCCTCTGCCTTTTTAGCAGCAGCTGGCTGACTGTTAGGAGAACTGCAGGAAGTAACACACACACATCTACCAAAGATGACAGAACTGGAGGAATGGCAGCAGGTTCTGGAAATTTCCTCCATAACAGCTCATAGTATTTTTTGAGAGACTAGAAATCTCGTTGCTCTTTTACCAGAAACTACTTTACAATAAGGATCAACAGCTTAAATTAAACCCACAGCCACACCCATTAAACAACTCCTGTCTAAGGAAATTTGAGGTGGAGTAGATACATACTTAGTTTTGTATTTCTTTTTGACATGAAAACCGGGACCAACTGTAGTATTAATAGCAGCAGTGACTTCCCTAGGGATGGGCACAACATTCTGACAAAACAGAGAAGCCTTCCTTGTTTCTTCTTCTAAGACTGACAACAGTGGCCTACCCTTGCCTACTCAGGGGGCCCCAACAGCAGCAGAGTTCATTGCTGGCTGTAGGTGCTACACAAGAGGGATACTGAGTAAAAGATAAGTGGTCAGGTACAACTAATAGCCATTAGTTCCACTGTATTCGGCATGCATCAGACCTATCATTGAGTACAATACCCACTTTGGTATGTACCTAACCAGGCATATAAAACAATTGGAACATCCACAGAGGTTCCTGACTAAAATAATACAGGGCATAAGTAATATGGCCTATGCAGACTGCCTCAAGGCCCTATCCCTGCATTTTGTCTCCTACAGGCTTTTGAGGGGAGAGCTATGCCTGGCATACAGGGCATTGTCAGACTCCACTCTGATGGACCTCCTGCATATCCGCAAAACAAACAGCACCAGAATTACCCATTCTAAAGAGTTAAATCTTGTCTGTGATATAAATAGGACTTGCTGGAGAGACAGGTATGTATCTCATAGATTGTCCTGTCTCTGGAACAGGTTCCTCATCCATGTGAAGCAGAGTTCCTCCCTAACCCAATTTAAGTGCAACCTGGACAACTGGATGCGGAACAGGAAATTCATCCCTGGTTTGGCACCTATGTCTCTAATGGACACATGCAACCTGTAAATGGTTCATCTTTCAGGCCCTAGCTTGTAAATGTTTCATCTCCCAAGCCCCTGCTCATACTTATTAAGGGTATCAGAACTTGTTGGAGATTTGAGATGCACAGCTAGGCTTAAAAAGGCCATTGTGGTCGCTAGCTTAATAAACACCTATAAACCTAAGGCTACTGCAGCAGAGATCAATATAGGAACATTAAACAAAAATTATTGAAAGGAAGTTGCTTTTCCCCAAATGAACTTATTTGTCCAGCAAAGGAATGGCACAAGGTGACTGTTGATCATCAAAAGCCTCAGAGGAGAATACAGAGCTTGGCACCCTAACCTGTCTTTTAGTCAACTCAGCTCTAACTGCCAGAATGTTTGGTAGCATGAAAGGTGCCCTCCAGCTTTGGAAGATACCTGGCTGTTACATCTTTGACAGGCTACAACCCATACAGCAAAGGCTCCATCAGCAGTGATCAGTATGCTGAACATCAAAGCTGATCTTAGTTATGCTTTTACTGGGCCTGCTTCCATGTCTTCTACTCTTTCTGTTCATGCCTCTTTAATGTTTTAACAGCTACTTAAAAATCCTGGAAGACAGAACACACTTTCCAATCTACCAATGTACTATCCTTATTATGGCAATGTCTTTCTTCCCTAATGAGTGAGAAGCAGTTTGGCACAGCAGGGAGCAGAGGCAGTTTCTTGGTCTAGAACAAGATACACAAATGGCTCCTCATTCTTCCATGACCTGCATTCCATCCTATGAGGGATATTCTAATGTGTTACCTCTGCTGAAATCATACTGCATTTGAACAGCACTGTCCTTTTTATGTTGCAACCAGGTGCATAACAAACAAGGTCATTCGTTCTCCAGAAAAAAAAAAGTCCTCCTCTCCATCCTGCATGAAAGATTGTTGTGCACACTGGCATGTTAAGAGATCAAACATCATATTCAAGGTCACAAAATAGGTCAGTTAGCCTCTGTAATATTTAAACAAGGTTTGCTATCTCACACGTAACAGGCCTAAAGACCTATTCTTGGGGATCATACTGTAATGAATGTCAAAATTCTAAGTCCTAAAACATTTTCTACAGTGGACAGCAAAGCAGAATTAAAGTCTCTAATTATTCAACTTGCATTTACAAAATAAATAAATAAATACATAAATAAATAAGCATCATTAATATTTTCAGAAATCAAATATCTATTGTTTTGTATTCCAGAATTGCAGCAAATGAAATGGGTCAAAGATAAGCTACTTGTCCCTAACACAACAGCCAATTTGCATTAGTGAGCATCTTCTAAATGCAGCTGACAGAGTTTTTTTAATTTAACTCCTCAAATGACAAAGTTTGTCTATGGATCCATGTGATGAAGGCGCCAGTTGAGGTGGCATGAGAATGTCTTGTCCAACTCTGGGTGGAGAGAGGGCGTCGGCGGAGCTGTGTTGCAACAGCTTCCCCTGGAAAAGGCCTAGTGCAGCAGCTAGCTGTGTGAGCACAAAAAAGAAGTAATCCAGCTGGGATCAGTTGATGTGCTGCAGGTGTTACATCACTAGCGCTACTGTAACTTGCATTTTGGTTGGGATGGAGTGGTTAAAAAGTATATTTAAATAATCCTAACCTTTACCATACAATTGTAGTCCCTAGGTCTTGTCTTCCTCTTTCAGTATTCTAGAAACCTAAGGGTTGCAGAGATTAAAAAAAAAGAAAAAGGTGACAGGGCATGAGGGCTTGATGTAATTTAAAATATACAATTCACTGAAACTCTTGGACACATGAAATAATGTAGAATAATTCAGAAACATTCCTCATAACATTAATAATGGGAAATCTTAAACAAAAGAAGACATATTGCCCTCCTGTTTATCTACATTTTTTCATACTCGGGAATATTTATTTTCTGGATCAGGACAGAGTCTCGACTGTAGTTTTGGTATTTTGTCTCCATGATGCCACTGAAAGGCTCCACTGTGATGAAAACAATTTACTTGCCCTCTCCCTCTCTCTGTCCCCTCAGAAAAAAAAGACTAAACCATCACTCTTGTTATACTCGCTGCATATTAAGACTGAGTAGGAGTTTGTTACCAATCAGACTGCAAACAGTGACCCAACTTAAGACACAGCATGTTGCACACTGTTTATTTGTTTCTGTTACTGCAAAACATATAATTAATGGCAGACCCCCCAACACACATTGGTATTTCTTCTAGTCGTATTACTTCTATAGTTTTTGAAGTATGCATAGAGTTATCAACCACTTAAACGAGTACAACATCAGAGCCTCTCCTCTTCATTACACTAAATGAATTGTTAAATAAACAATAGGCTAGAAGTCAGAAAATTAATTAGACTTGAGCAAGCACCAGAAAGTGAGGTGAAACCAGACTACTTTCCTCAGTTCTGTGCAATTAAAAACAGCTTCAGAGATAGTACGTTTAGCTTCAGAGATAGTACGTTTAGCTTCAGAGATAGTATGTTTAGCTTCAGGGATAGTACGTTTAGCTTCAGAGATAGTACGTTTAGCTTCAGAGATAGTACGTTTAGCTTCAGGGATAGTACGTTTAGCTTCAAAGATAGTACGTTTAGCTTCAGAGATAGTACGTTTAGCTTCAGGGATAGTACGTTTAGCTTCAGAGATAGTACGTTTAGCTTCAGAGATAGTACGTTTAGCTTCAGAGATAGTACGTTTAGCTTCAGGGATAGTACGTTTAGCTTCATAGATAGTACGTTTAGCTTCAGAGATAGTAAGTTTAGCTTCAGAGATAGTACGTTTTAGGGGTTGAAACCATTTTAGCGACAGTGAGCTCCCCCACGAGTGATCTCACATCCACATGTGTAACATACGTCTACAACGAAAACACTTCCTTATCAACTGTTACAAATGTACACTTCATTTTTGTCTGTTTTACTCATGATTACAACTCTGAGGTTTTTGTAACTGGGACAAAACAAAATCGTAGTGAAGTTGATAAGTGATGCAAAACTGCCCAGTATATAGTGAGCCATCTTACTCCTTAAATGCACAGTTCATCTATGTCTTTTCGGTCGCACCCTCATGGCTGCGCAAGTAATTTACAAATAAATGCTCTATATATGTTGGACTTACTCCACATTTCACCTAACCTCTGAGTAAGTTACATTTGTTGCTGTGGCTTCCAATTTGGTGTTCTGGCCTCAAATTAATGGACATAAAGCAGTGGGATGCTGACAGAGTAAAACCCTACACTTAAAAGGGGGAGTCGTTTTTGTCTTAAAACTGCTTGACTTGATTCATCATTTTAAGGATGGCCAGTATCTTTCACTTAATAGCTCATAGGTTAGAATATTTAGTGATTAATGTGCTCTTGCCTTCACTGATAACCATTGGTCTTTCTGCATGGTACAGTGGTGTTCTCGCTTTTATGACAAATGGGTGAACCTTTGATTATTTTGTTCTCAGCTGTCTGAAGGGTAGCAATATTTTGTTAAGAAATGAGACAATTTCTTGATATCCCATGCCTGACATGAATTAGGACATTTTTGGCAACTGATGCAAGAGCTTTGGTGGTAAGCAGGTGAGAGATTGCATACGACATTTATTGCTCCTTTAGAACTTGGTTAACCTAAAAGCACTAAAAAGAACTCCAAAATGAAATAAACTGAAGAGCAACTTCTTCACTTAAATTAGGACTTGATTACAAAATAATCTCAATAAAGTGCTTCTGTCCTAAACTTGGACTTATCAGAAATGACTATACAAATTAAGTAAGCCATGAAATATGTGCAATTATTCATCTGAGAAAAACACATTTCAAGTGAACACACCACTTACTACAAGACTTAAAATAATATAAAACTGCTGACAGAATAAAAATGGCAGTATTAACAAAATAATGAAATATCAGTGTTCCTATAAATAAAAAGCACAGTTATGCCTTTAAAATGTGGAATTTAAGAACATTCTTTATGTTTAAGACCCCATTTAAACCTGGTTGGAAGTCAGCCATCAGTATTATTTGCTATCTTAATTGCTTAGCTTCTAAAGTACAGTTTGTATAAGTTGAACTTACTACAACAGTAGATGGTCGAATATCACTGCTGCAGTAATGTTAGCTATATTAGTTATATCCTGCCAAGGACATAACAGCCAGACAACTTCCCCAGCTTCAGGGCACTTTCCAAGCACCTAAAGTGTCAAATAGCTCAAGATGAGCTGACTAAAAGACAAGTTTGGGTGCAAAGTCCTTCAGATCTTTCTTGCCAGCAGAGAGAGAGAGACAGGCTGAGCCCTGAAAGGACAAGACTAGGAATAACAAAAAATAAAAGACCACACCCTGGCATAAAAAACACACCAAAAAACAAAGGGGGTGGAAGGAGTGGCTACTGCAGCAGTGATAATTTGAACATCTACTGTTATGGTAATTTCGCCTTACATAACTGTACTATGTTCTTCATATTGATCACTGCTGCCTTAGCTATATGGATAAATTACCATAGCTAAATATATTTAGAAGGTGGAATGAGAAGGGTTCAGAAGTCCATGGAGAATGGTCCTAGCAAAGCATGATCTAGACCTAGAGAAGGAATCCAGCTTTTAGTGCTTTGTAAAAGTATGTACAGAGGACCATGGAGTAGTTTCTACAATACTTCTAGAATCCAACCATTTCCCAAAAAGCCATAGAAGAAGCCAAGGTCCATGTAAAGTTGGCCTTGACCCTGCCTGGAATAAATGTGTCATGGCGAGTATAACAAAAGGTAATAGCCTTAGAGACAACCATTTGGAAATAGTCTGTTTTGATACCGGTTGTCCCTTCTTACCTTCACAAAATATTAACACTTAATCTGATGATATTAAAGATTTAGTTCTGTAAAAATAGTACCCGAGTTGTCTTTGGACATGTGAGGTACGGAGTATCTTTTCTCACTCATTTTTAGGTTCAGGAAAGAAAATGGGGAAATGGATAGTCTGACTTAAACTCAGATACCACTTCAGGCTTAGAAAGATTAGTTCTCAAGGAAACCCTATCCTTGTGGAAATGAGATAGGGTTGACTCACCATAAGAGAGTGCTACTCAGATACTCTTCCTGCAGAGGTCACAGCAATCAATAAAAATGTCTTCAATGTTAAGAACCTCAAGTCAGTCAAATTAGCTGGTAGCAGGCTTTCTTGCCTCCATTAGGACCTGCTGCACGTCCTCAAAAAACAAGTGCCTAAAAAGAAATTGAAAGTCTATCATCCAGTCAGTTGAAGATGATTGACACTGGGGTGTATGAACACCCTAGTTCTTGTATGAGTATTTCCATTCTGTGAGGATGCTTGTGGTAATTACCTCTGGCCAATTCCAAAAGAAAGGAGTACCACTGTTGCCTGGGCCAGAAGGGAGTCATCACAATGCTTTTTGTGGATTCCTTCTGAATCTTTAGAAGTACCCTGGATATTAGTGGAAAGGCATACAAGAACATTCCTGTCCAAACAAAAGAAAAGGCATCTGTCTATCAAGCCTTCTTGCATGGAGTCTTGGAAAAGAATTTTGCCACTTGATTGTTCAGAGAGGAGGCACAAAGGTCTACTTGGGAAACTCCTCACACATTCAAATCTTGAAAGTCCCCCAGATCTAGCTTCAATTTGTGTGGGTCTACCCTGGTCCTGCTCAGTCTGTCTGCCACACAATTTTGCTTCGATGGAATGTAGGATGCCTGCAGGGTGAGAATGTGCTGTGAAGTTATATCCCAGGCTAACATGGCTAGTCTGCAAAGGGGATATGACCTGGTTCCTCCTTGCTTGTTGATGTACCACATTACTGTGGTATTGTCTGTAACCATTTGAAGAGGTCTCGGGGACCAAAGATGATGCAGAGAATTGAGTGCCTTGATCAGGGCAAGCATCTCCTTGACATTTATGTGACTGCATCTGTCCTCAGTGTTCCACACACCCTTCACTTTTATCTCTCCTGAAACTGCCCCACAAGCGAAGTATGAAGCATCTGTGATGACCGACTGCATATGAACCTGACTATTTAAGATTCTGAAGTTCAAGGTTGCAGACGCATACACTTTTTTACTAGATAACACTCTAGAAAAAGGATCAATACCCTGCATCAAACCCTGAGCCACTCCCAGTAAACTACTCCTAAACAAATAAATTTCAGGAGGAGTAGAAATGCTTGGTTTTCTGTTTCTTTTTGACAGGAAAAATAGGGCCAAGCATGTTCTAATGGCAAATGCTGCTTCCCCAGGGATGGGCACTGCATTCTGACACAACAGGGACACCTTCCCTGTTCCCTCTCCCAGGACAGACAAAAATGGTTCTCCCTTGACCACTGAGGGGACCCTAAAAGCTGCAGAGGATGTGGATAATCCCTGGTCCATAGTGGCTGTAGGTGCTACACTACAGGGATTTGGTTTAAAAGATGAATGGTCTGAGGTACTACAAATTGCCACAGCAGAGTCACTCAACTGAGACTGAGGCAAATTGCTAACTTGCTGTGGTAGCAAAGGCTGTTTACTTAACTTTTCCTTTTTGTATCTGGAATGAGGACAGACCATAGGAGTGACAATATGTTCCATGTTCAAGCTGAAAATGATGGCTCTATCCTGGGGAAAATAAATCAACAATACCAGTAAAGTTATCAGTCCTCAAAAGTTACTTTTTTCTTTCAGGAAAAAAACAGAGTAAGAAGCACTTTCAAACCCTAAGCCTCCCCACAACTTTAAAATAATCATAATTTCTTCACAGAAAAAAGTTTATCAGCTAGAGAACAGTACTTCTAAACTGATAGAAACGAGTGCTCCATTTAAAAGTCTCAAGACAATCCATTAAAACACAACACTCCAAGTTTTAAAATAACTTTTCTGAGGAGGAATGTAATACAATATCAGTAAAAAATAAGAAAATAGGAGTTTTTTCCCCCAAAGGGAACTTATCTGCCCAGCTAAGCAAAGCATAAGCCAACAGTCGATCCTCAAAAGCATCACAGGAGTGTACTCTTCAGCTTCATGCCCAAACTGGTCTTTTATTCAGGTCAGCTTGAGCTGCTTGTTAGTTTGGGCACATGGAAGGTGCCCTGAAGCTTTGGAAGCTGGCCGGATGTTATATCCTTGGTAGGATATAACCCATATAGCTAAGGCTACTGCAGCAGTGATCCATATGAAGAACATCAGTCTGCTCACATATCTGCCCCCTGTCTTCATCTCTCACTGAATCAAGTAAAGCAATAAGAATCTTTTAAAAGTCCATGTAATTGTCTGAAAGTTTATGCAATGCAGACAAATGCAGACAAAGCCTATCTGTCCCGAGGCTCTTGCTAACTCAGTGGCAGTGATATTACAGCTGTCTGTTAAAAAGTAAAAACATGATGCTTTGTCCCATTGTACACTATCCATAATCATCACACAGCACAGACATTGTGATAAACTCACATTACTGATGATATCCATTATATTCTGCAATACCATAGCAAGTATGCCAAAAAAGGCTAACTTTCAGCAAGTTCAAACCTTTATTAATAAACTATTCAATCTGCTGAAAAGAAAGACAGAAGTTCACATCTTTATTAATAAACTCTTCAATCTGCTGAAAAGAAAGCCAGTAATATATGGGCACATAATAAACCTCAGAGGTGACAGCTACAGAACAAAAGAGACAGTTTTTTTAATAAAGCAGGAATGTTTTTATTTGTAATTTAACTACATACTCCTGAGTTACCATATGGTTTATTCCCTCTGTTTTATCAAACTGTTGCCATAGGAGACTCAAAACAGTACTAATCTGACAGTTTGTCATTGGACCAACTGAAAAATTATAGACAAAAGCTTTATAACTTATTTTTGAGAGATGTCAGCTAGAATATGCCCATCTAATGGGTTCTACACAGCACCTTTAGTGCAGGCCTTACAGGCATTTTATTCTATAAATAAGTAAGCAAATTCTCCCCCTGACAGCTATCATGATGCTCTGACACTTACCCATGGATTCAGATGTCTGGCTGCCAACAACCCGAAGTGACATCGGCTGACTGCTGTCTGATCTTTGCGAGGAGGTAGAGGGTGAGGAAAGGGTTGTACCATTAACTTTTGCTTCAGCCTGGGGCTAAAAAACATGGAAAGAAGAAAAGTAAACATTTAATTTATAGCACAGAGTCAGAAAAATGACTAGCTTTTCCATCTTCCACTAGCAGACTGGTCAGACAATAAACAGTTTAAAGATCTGACACACCTCCTACCTCAAAACACAACTTCTATGACTGTTACACACAAAACTAAACCTTTGTACTTCTGTAGAGGCATGCCTTTTTTATCGAGGACAGTAAAATAACACATCTAAAATGCAGATCAAATAAAAGTATTAGCTATCTCTTTATGAAGGCACCTTACCTCTAAGAAACATGGGAAAGTGGATTCATATGACTTGGAATGAGCTAGTAATAACAATATTATGCAAGATCTGCATGGGGATGTGTGACGCAGTGATGCTTAACAGATACAGGTGAAATTAGAAGGTAAACGCTCAAAAAGCTGGAAAAGATACAAATTAAGGGATGAGGCTGGAAATGGTAAATGTAGGATTATTTATTTATTTATTTATTTATGTATTTATTTAATTGCTGCTTGGGTCAGGCCAGCAAACAATACAACCAGCACCCCAAACCAAAGTGCACTGTATCAATCATTACTTCTCCATTCTTGCACCCAAACTCTGGCAATCCATTCCCCTCAACTAACAGAAGTCTGCCCTTTCCCCATGTTCAGAGCTCAGCTCAAAAGATACCTCCATAAAAAATCTGACTGCAAATGCTCTTCCATTGGACACATACCTTAACTCCCTCCTCACCTGCATCACTTCTACTTTGACTCTCTGTTCTCACCTACTGCTTCCCTCTCATATTTACTACTAAAATTAATTCACATTTATTTTTCTACTATGTTAATAATATTTACAAACAGTATCAGTTGTCTATGGGTTATCTACCTTCTGTGATTACTCTGTGAATTTGTTCTGCTTTATTTTTTTTGAGAATATCTTTACCCAGGCTGTACTTTCAAATGGCCAATTATGATTGGTGTACTACCTTGGTAGACAAAATAAATAAATAAGTAAAATAAAAAAAAAATACCTCACCAAGCACCTAAACCAGCTTGAGAGACCTCACTGTTTCCTCACCAAAGAGATCCTAGGTCTTGGTCCCCTTAGTCATGATGACAGACTAAAAGCTCTGTGACAGGCTAACATTCTGTCACTCTACACAATGATTTTTGCTTAGCATTCTGTGGTATAAATGACCCAGCACTCTTTGAACTCTTTCACCTAAATGCAAACAAGTGGTAAAGTAAATACTCATTCTAGATAACAGACTCTGCACTATCATATCAGCAACAGATGGCATGATAGATACTTAAAGTGCATACGCTGTATCTGGAATAGGCTGCTCTTGCCTATCAAAAGTATGTCCCTAGCAACCTTTAAAATCAGTCTGGATAACTGGATGGGTGCTCACAAATTTTCACCAGGAATATGTGGGGAAAGGTCTACTTAATGGCGGTGGGGACTGCTGGTTTCTCACTAGTACTGGGTGATGTGGCTAAGCTTCTTAATGGTTTCTCTTGTCCATAAGCTTATTAAGAACATATAGGGTTCATAGGGTTCATAGGTTAGTACTAGGCTAACTGCCCTTGCAAGCCATTTTAAGCCTAGCCAATTATCCCTTGTGAGATTCAAACCCTGCACCTTGTGTTTGTAAGGTAAACACCTTAACCATTAGGCCACCCTCCCACCCTCCCATAAACCTATGAACACAGCAGCAAAGCCTTTATTGGTTATTAGTCCAATGTGTACTTGAAGGTGTCTACCAGTCTGTAATAATATGAACCAGCGAGATGCATATTTGCTTATATCTGTTCTAATTAAAGAGTTTACCAAGAGGCCATTATTAACAAGGTCAAAAGCTTTTGTAAGGTTAATAAATACTGTGCCTATAATATGGTCTTAATCCATGCTGTGTACAAATATTATCTGTTAGAGTGAAGATTGCAGTCACGGTGCTATGCTGTGCCCAGAATTCATGTTGGTGAGGGTGATAAGGATACTATACTTTGATAAAAATCAGCTGCATGAATAACAACTTTTCGTCTATCTTTCTGCAGCATCAGTAGAACTGAAATTCTATTTTGACTGCCTAATTGAATTCTTTTTGCTGAGACTTCTCTACCTTCTATATTTGACGTGACTAAACATTTTTTTCTCTTTTATTTTGTACCTCCCTACTGTGCTGTATGAATTTTATGTACATTAAATATCTTTTTGTTTTTTCTTATATATATATATATATATATATATATATATATATAGTTTATATTTATATAAACTGAAAAAGAACAATTTTTGTTTATTTTTCTTATATGGTAGTTAAAAAAAAATGCTTTTCTATAATATTCCTGCCAATCAATTGTATACTTATGTTATTATTTTGTATTTCCACTTTTTCTTGTGGACTATTTGTATAATTTTTTTTCTTTTTATTGTCTCGGAGCTTTTCTCCTTAGGCCTCTACTGAAAATGGACATATATCCAGTTAGACTAGCCCGGTCAACAAATGTAAAGTAAAAAAATAAAAAAATAATAAATAGAAATAGGCCTAATGTCTTTTGCAGTATCTGTCTGTGGCAGTTTAGGAAATTATTCGACTATGGCATGTTTCCATTCTGCAGGAACTGTGTCTGACATTAGGCACTAAATGTAGGGTGGAATATATGTTCTTAGCGGTTTACACTGAAAACCTGAAAAAGTACAGTTTTGTACCTACCATAAATGTAGATGTCCGAGAGGTATGCATCTGCAGTCCTAACGTATGGGTTGTCCTGCCTGATTCCAAAGTCTGGGTCTGGCCTCGGCTGATGTCGCACTTCACCCGACGTCATAGCTGCTGTCAATTGGGTATAAAGGCATCAGCCGACGCCATTTTCCTCAGTGTTTCTTGCCCCAGATGTCAGGTGCCCTCTAGGAAGGCTAAATTTGGATAAATGCAAATGATTCCAAACAGTAGAGAGCAAACAAAATAACATGTATATACATATATACAAACAAATACACCATAATAGATTCCCCCAGCCAGCTACAAGATGGGCAAATACCCTAGGAGTACAACAGAGGGGAAGGAGGGTGGGTAATCCTGACTGCAGATGCATACCTCTCGGACATCTACATTTATGGTAGGTACAAAACTGTACTATGTCCTTCAAGGATGCATCTGCAGTCCTAACATATGGGTAGAATACCATAGCCAAACTGGGGGAGGAGGCACTAAGAAGATTATGGTGAAGTTAAGATCCCTTGCAAAACAGCAGTGGCAAAACCTGCCCGGGATCTGGAGTATAAAGGTAGATTATAATGCTTGGCAAATGTATGCACGGAGCTCCAAGTAGCAGCCTCTAAAATGTCTTTGGTAGCCACTCCTCGTAAGAAAGCTGTAGTAGTGGCTGTAGCCCTTGTGGAGTGAGGTCTGATGTTCTCTGGAGTTGTCTTTCCATGAAAAGAGTAACAAAATCTAATGCAATTTCCTATCCATTTTGAGATTGTCTGTTTTGAAACTGCTTTTCCTTCCATTCCTGTTGCATATGCTACCAGAAGCTGGTCAGTTTTTCTATTGTTCTTGGTTCTCTCCAGGTAGTAGCGCAATTGCCTGTGCACATCCAAGGTATGCAGTAGTCTTCCCCCCCTGCTCTGTGGGCTGGAGAAGAATGTTGGTAGGTGGATTGCTTGGTTCAATGATATCCTGGAGACCACCTTTGGCATAAAAGTAGGGTTAGTTCTCAAGGACACTCTATCCTGGTGGAAGATAAGGAAGGGCTGTACTGCCATTAATGCCTGTAATTCAGATACCCTTCTTGCTGAAGTGATTGCAAGCAGGAAAGCAGTTTTCCAAGATAAGAACTGTAATTCTGCTGTTGCTGCTGGTTCAAAAGGGGGAAGTGTTAACTTTTCTAGCACAAAGTTCAGGTCCCATGTAGGCAAAGGTGGCTTCCTTGGAGGCTTTACATTTTTAATACCTCTTAGAAACTGCCTGAGTAGAGGGTGAGAGAAGACTGGAGGATCCATGTTGTATTCTGCTGAAATTGCTGATGCATGAATCTTAATGGAGGAGTAAGACAGGCCATTGTGGAAGAGTTCTGCTAAATATTCCAGGATGTTAGCTATGTTTGCCAATGATACATTTTCTCCTTTTGCTGCACTCCAAATGAGGTATCTTTTCCATTTTGCTGAATAAGTTTTCCTTGTGGATGGTCTGCGAGCCTCCAGGATAATGTCTTTAACCCTCTGAGATAAATCTGGGTTATTTTGTTTTATGTAAGATTCCAAGCAGCTAGCTGCAGTGTTTTCAAGTTTGGATGCAGGATCTTGAAGTTGTTCTGTGTTAGCAGTAAAGGAATTAGAGGTAGAGGCCATGCTTGTGCTCGAGACATACTCCTCAATAGCGGGTACCAATGCTGCCTCGGCCAGTCTGAAGCTATCAGGATGATTTTTGGGTGATCTTCTTTGATCTTCAGTAGCACTTTGTGCATCAAAGGAAGAGGTGGGAATGCATATGCTGTTAGGTTTTCCCAACTGAAGGAAAGGGAGTCCACCTTCCAAGCAAGTGGGTGGTATGTCCTTGTGCAGAATTTTCTCAATTGGTGGTTGTGTGGGGAGGCAAACAGGTCTATTTCTGGTAGCCCCCATTTCTTTGTAATGGATTTGAAGATGTCTGGATGCAGCATCCATTCGTGGGCATCCGTGGTAGTTCTGCTTAAGGTGTCTGCTAGTATATTTTCTTTTCCTGGCACAAATACAGCCTGGAGCTGAATGTTGAGGTTCAGGGCCACATTCCACAGAGGATATGAATGTGTGCCCCCCTGCTTGTTGATATACCACATAACTGTGGTGTTGTCCGTCCTTATCAGCAAATGACCTTGTTGAAGAAATGGTCTGAATGTCTGAATTGCCCGTTTCACTGCCAGCATCTCTTTTTGATTTATGTGCAGGTTCAGCTGGTCTTGTGTCCATAGGCCTTGTATACACTTGTCTACCATGTGTGCCCCCCAACCGAGGTCTGAGGCGTCCGTGGTGATAGTCTGGCTTGGGTGAGGGCTGTGGAAAGGCAGTCCTTTGTTCAACTGACAGGCCTGAGCCCACCACAGGAATTCTTGCTTCAGGCATGGAATTATTGGAATTTGGGTTTCTAGGCTGTGCTTGTGCTGAGACCATAAATTCCTTAGGTACCATTGCAACTTCCTCATATGTAGTCTGGCATGTGGAATCAATATTATGCAGGATGCCATGTAACCCAGGGCTTGCAGGACTTTCCTTGCTGTAAGCTGGTATTGTGTTGTTAATGCCCTGAAATAGAGTGGTAGTTGCTTTTGCTTTTCTGCTGTGAGAAATGCCATTTGATTTGATGTGTCCAGTTCTGCACCCAAGAATGTTATCCTTTGGGATGGTACCAGCCTTGACTTTTTTATGTTGACTGTGTATCCCAGGGCTTGCAATAGGTGAATAACCTTTTCCAAATCTTTTGTTAATTTGACCTTGTTGTCCGCTTGTATCAGGCAGTCATCCAGGTATGGATAAATTTGAATTCCCTGAAGCCTGCAATGAGCAATTACTGATGCCAGGCATTTTGTGAATACTCTGGGCGCAGTAGATAAGCCAAAAGGCAATGCTGAGAATTGATAATGCTCTGATCCTGCAAGAAATCTGAGGTATCTTCTGCAATCTGGTCGTATAGGGACGTGCAGGTATGCCTCCTTGAGATCTAGAGTCACCAGCCAAGACTCCTTGCCCAGCATGGGAAGAAGTTGCTGTAGGATCAGCATTTTGAATTTTGGAACAATGAGATATGTGTTCAAGGCGGACAGGTCGAGAATAGGTCTCCATTGGTTTTCTTTTCTTGGCACCAGGAAAAGTCTGGAATAAAATCCTTGTCCTTGTTCCATAGGCGGTACTTTTTCTATAGCTCTCATCCTTAGTAAGTGGTTGATTTGTTCTAGAGCGTTTGTTTTTTGGTTTGGTGGTAGGTTTGGCATTCCTCTCTTCCTTGGTAGAGTATGGAAGTGAAACCTGTAACCTTTGTCTATTGTCTGTAAAATCCATTTGTCTCCTGTAATGTAATGCCAGTTTACTGAAAATAAGGCTAGCTTTCCGCCTAAGGGTGCTTCCAGTTGTTCCCTGGTAGGCGGTATCAGAGCCAAGTCACTGTGACTGTCCTGTGGTAGTGGTAGTAGCTGGGTCTGTGGCAGTACTTCTCTGGTTGTTAGGTTGCCACTGACGTCCCCTGTAGGCACCTCTGGATTGACCTCTGCCCCTTGGGCCTATTTCTGCCTCTCTGTGCTCTGGTGGTGTCTGGAAAGGACCAATTCTTCGAAGGCCAATTTCTACTAAACCTCGGAGGCTGGACCTGTAAGAAATCCTTGACTGTTTGAACAGATTTTGCTTTTTCTTCCACCTTCTTTAACACTTGCTGTGCAGGGGAGCCAAACAAACTGTGTTTCTCCATGGGAGCATCTAGGAGCTTTGACTTTACATGGTCTGGTAAGGATTGCTCTTTTAACCATGCATGCCTTCTGATCACTGTACCAGTCATAGCTGATCTAAAGGAAGCCTCCAGTGCATCATAGCCGCATTTTAAAGAATGATTACTGACCTGCTGAGTGTTATGTACCAAATCCTGAAGGGACTTACGGTCTATAGGTTCAGGAGAGGATAGTTTTTTGTTTAGCTGATCTAACAAAAATTCCTGGTATTGAATCATGTGGAATTGACAGTTTAAGGCCCTAGCCGAAAGAGTAGCAGAAGTATAAACTTTTTTACCCCATCTCTCTAATGCTCTAGATTCTCTTTCAGAGGGGAGGGGGTTTTTGGCAGAGGCAGTTGCTACAGCTTTGGGGCCCTGTGAAATAGTTTCAGGATCTGCAATAGGAGCCTTATACAAGTGATAATGTGTGTCCGGGACCCTGTAGTATCTGTCGGGCTTAGCAGGGGCCGGGGGAAGAGAATCAGGGGCAGTACAAGCATCAGTAAATGCATCATCCACCACTGTTAGTACTGGAGGAATGGCTAGAGGCCTATGCTGTGGCAAGTGTAAAAAGGTCCTTAGCCTCTTCCTAGAATCTGAAAAATCCTGGCCCTGCCATTGGAAATGCTCTCTCATAGCATGCAAGGTTTCCCCAAAAGAAAATTCCTCAGGAGGAGAGGCAGAAGGAATTTAGTCTTCTGCGTCAGAGTCCTCATAAGGAGAATAAGGGCCTTCTGGAGGATTTGAGTTTTCTGAATCATCAGAGGAATAATCTGAAGAAACTGGCTCAGGGGGCTCTGCTCTAGGCCTCTTCTCTGGAGGGGGATGAGAGGCCCTGTCAGGGTGAGTATGGGATCCCCTGATCAAAGAAATGAGATCCTCTGCCAGGCTGAGCATTTGGGAACTAGAGCTAGGCCTGTGTGAGGGGGTTTTAGCAGGCAAGGCCTTAGAAGATTTAGCTGCTTTAGCCCTAGAAAAAGCCTTGATAGACATGGATGCAGGGGGCCTAGCAGCTCCACTTGCAGGAGTAGATATGTCTAAAGGAATAGTATCGGATAAATCCTGGGTGCCTGCTACAGCAGGAGAAATTTCAGTAGCAGATTCAGCCATGCTGTGTGAGGCCTTGGCTGTCGGAGGTATGCTTTCGGCCAAAGGAAGAACCGAGAACTCGGTTTCAGCCGAAACTGAGACACTCGCGGTTGGCTTAACCGTGGTTTCGGCCGAAACCGCGGACCGCGAGTGTCGATCCTTTTCCTTACGCTTTTTAGCTAATTGTGAAGTCGGAGTCTCCGACGGTATTTTGTAAGCAAAAGCGGGACCAAAAAACTCCTCCGCAAACTCCGACCGACGTCTAAGTGTCCGTCGGTTGAAGGAAGCACAGGCTAGACAAGCTACTACGTCGTGGTCTGGGCCTAAGCAAGGAAGGCAGCAAGAGTGGAAATCCTTATGAGTTATTTGTTTCCCACAAGTTAAACAATTATTTACTTTTTCTGACATCGGCTGAGGCAAGAAAGAGTCCCCAACGGGGTACTTAGCTTTTAAGAAGTCTTCGGTAGTAGAAATCTCTGGATCTGACCGACCGGCACTTGCAAACAGCTTCTGCTTCGGGCACCGCGCGGCAAGAAAGACTGAGGAAAATGGCGTCGGCTGATGCCTTTATACCCAATTGACAGCAGCTATGACGTCGGGTGAAGTGCGACATCAGCCGAGGCCAGACCCAGACTTTGGAATCCGGCCGACCGAAGGGCTGCCCGAGGCAGGACAACCCATATGTTAGGACTGTAGATGCATCCTTGAAGGACATCTGCACTGGTCGACAGGCAGTTGGTTGACTTGCTGTTTTCAAGATGGCAGGATGTCGAACCCAAATGTATCAACTACATTACAGTGAACGGGTAGTTTAAGTTGATCATTTGGATTCAACGTTGTGTAGGGTGATCGCAATTTAGTGAGGAAAAGGGAATCAGCCCATTTCCTCACTGTAGTGTGATCTCGGCGTTGGTATATTTAATGTGAAGGGGGTGTGGGGGCTACAGTCCCCAACATGGGGGGTGCAAAATAGTAGAATTAACGTACCATCGTTGACTGCATAGTTTAACAGTACATTAACATGCACAGCAGGAGGGGAGCAATGCCACCTCCTACTATGTTGAATACATCAAACCACAGTTGTCGATGTATTCATTTTCACTTTGGTTTACTTTTCAGCATTATGAGTTCCATATTTTGGGCCGACATTCTAAACAGTTGACTGAAGCAGATTCAAAATGCCAATAGTAAACTGTTTTTAGCATAATAGACTAAACTAATTCATGATGTTTTCTGCTTCTAGGGGAGCAACAGAGTGTATTTGGTCAATCTGATAAAGGTCCATTTCTTTTGATTCAAGGATGAGAGAGTTTAGTTGAATGGACGGGTGGTGGAAGTGAGGAGACTAAGTCGGAGAGATATTTAAATTCATAAAAAGAAAAATATATTTCATTCTGTTTAGAATCAATAAGAAAATGTGATTTTTTTCTTTTTTATTAGAGAAACTTTGACTAGTTAATGTTCTGATTATTGTGATTGTTCTTTTTGCATTAAAGATTATGAATAAAAAAATATACTCTCCTTTAAGTCTAAGTGTTGCAACAGAAAGGAAACTCAGGGTCTTTAACATTTGAAGTACCATCTACTCAAGCACCTGGATATCTGTTTAACATTTCATATTCCTTCTGTAATAAATGGCTCTCAGTTGGAGGTTGAAGACAGGATCCTGGAAATCCAAACACTGAAAACTAAATTGTCATTCCAACACATAAAGTAAATTCTGAAACTCCCTGTTACATTTTTAATTTACTGACCCACACCCAGAGCTGACCATTGGCTGCTCCCAAGAGTCACTCTTCATTCACCAGGTCTACCAAACTAAACAAGCCCCTCCTGGATTTTCTCTGACACATGTTCAGGCAGGGAAGGACAGTGAGGCACCTAAGAATAGTGACATACCACTGTAAAGGAGCTTTTGTTTCTGCCCTAACTTCTCTCCTCCACACGGGGAACCAGCTAAACAAAAATGTGTCTGAGCTCCTGGAGCTCCTTGCCCTTCTCCTCCTGAAGGGCCTTAAAGAGTTCAGCAGCTGCTGAACCAAATAAAGCTTTGTGGTCCAATGGGGCATCCATTAGTTTTGACTTAATGTCATCAGGGAGAGGCTGTTGTCTGAGCCAGGAATATCTCCTGATGACAAACCCTGAGGCTGTATCTATACATGAATCCTGTACTGCATCATAACTACACTTAATGGAGAGTTTAGTTACTTGACTTCAGGAATTTAAGATATTAGTATTTTCTGCCTTGGAAGTAGAATGAGGGAGGTCACCCAATTGTTTAATAGCGTCAGAAACAAGGGCCAAAGAGTATTTAGCCATGCGTGTCTGGTAGTTAATAGCTCTCACTGCTAAAGTGGCAGACATGTAAACATTTTTACCTAGAGGTTCCATTAATCTGCTCTCATTGTCAGAAGGAAGGAGGGAGGTGGATGGAAGAAATTTGGAGGTTTTGTCTGCAGCCACCAAAATGGTGGCAGTGTCTGCAGAAGGGGCCTTGAAGAGAAATTTTGCATCTTCAGGGACATTGTAAAACCTGTCTGGGCACTTAGATGCATGGGGTTGTGAATATGGGCTTTTACAGGCAGTCAGGAAAGCATCCAAAAAAGCAGGATGCACAGGAGGTACTGCAGAAGGGTTACAGGACTCCATTTGTAAGAGGTCATAATACCTCTTTTGAGTCTCAGTAATGTGGCTGCACTCCCACTTAAAGAAGTCCTTCATCTGTACAATAGTTTCCCCAAATATAATATTTTCCCCTGGGGAATCTGTACCATTTAACTCCTCCTCTGGAGAAGCATACCTCAGAGGGGAGGCAATTTGTGAAGCAAGGGATTCATCCCCTAAAGAATAGGTGAATAACTAGTTTACTCTTAGAGGTAGAAACTGAAGGGGCATGGGCTGGAGCAGAGGTCTGGCGTAATGCAAGGAAAGCATTAAGTAGGCCTTGAGTAAAAGCCTACCAGTCTGAAGGTACAGACATCAGAGAAGGAGGAATATGCTTTGGCTTTTGGTTCTTCTTTTTGTGGGCCTCCGACATGGATGTGTCTGAGATGCAATGCAGGGATGGAGGGCCGGATGCCTGACAGCACTCCAGAAGGTCTGAGATAGCATTTTTGCGGACAAACAATTTGGGAAATAATAAGCCTAGGTCCCCCCCAGCACCCAAGTCGGATGCCTGCGACTCCCACTGGGACATACCGGTGGCTTTTTTGACGGCTTCCGCCTGGGCACCCGTCAATGGAAGATACACAGATTCCAACTTGGACTCCAGGCCTTCACTAGCCTTGAGAGGTACTGCCAGAATAGAGAGTGCAGTTGCTGGATCAGGCTGTGATTTTTTTGGCCTTTTTAATGGGCGGCTCTTTCAAGGGTCCCAGCGTCAGTTCCATATCTTTAGTTAAACATTTTAAGCGCTGGTTGTATAAGTATAACTGTAATGCGGCACGACGACTCCTGAGGGTTTTGGGGACAAAGGCCTGACAGATTTCACAAGTGGTGTGGTCGTGGTCTTGGCCAAGACAGAATAGGCAGAGCTCATGCGAGTCTTTATGTGGAGTCTGCCTTCTACACCGACACTTGCCCTTTCTACCTGACATGAACCCAAAACACAGTAGCAAAAGAATCAAAAGCCTCTATGAGGTACTTATCTGAGAATGAACAGCAAGAATTCACTTCTACAAGCAAGCGATGACTGCAACTGACAGTAACACAGGCGGCAGAAACGTTCTGAGGTAGGTGTGTGCTGATGTCCATTTTGTACCCGACATCTGTTTATGGTCGAAGTTGGCTAAAAGATGTGGGACGTCACACGTACCTTCACAGTAGCAACTATTTTTTGTAAACTGGCCGGCCATACGAATCACCCAGAGGCAGACTCCCACATATCATGAATGCAGCAGCATATGAACATAAGGACATGTGTCCCAGCCAGCAACTTTGATATATATATATATATATATATATATATATATATATATATATATATATATTTGCGTGTGTGTGTATGTATGTATATATATATATATATATATATATATATATATATATATATATATATATATATATATCTATATATCTATATATCTATATATATATATATATATATATATAGATTTATACTAGGCTAACTACTACCAGGGTCTTTACAAGTATAACCAGGCAACCCAACCCAGTTTTGTCCCAGAGTTCCCTGGATGCCTATATGGTGGGGTATATTAGCAAGGAGGCAGCTAAAGGTTACATGGGGGAGTATGTTCGTTGGGGATTAACCTACTTACTGTTGACCTCTGTCCATAACAGAGAGAGATGGGGGTCAGGCTGGAGGTTAATTTGAGATTTCCCACTCAATGATCAAGGTTTCTTTTGAATAGGGTCATGGATGAATTATGCTTCACATGGATGGGGAGCTTATTCCATAGCACAGGGATCCTTTGAGACACATATTGGTCCCTCCAGCATGTTCTATTTATGTTTCAAACAAAGTTCACGTTCTTGGATCTAGTGTTTCTGGTGCTGTTTTGTGGATCTGCAAGAGAACCATCAGAGTTGAATCTGAGGAAGCAAAACAGGCTAATCATAGATCGCCCCTCAGTAACCTGCATGAGACTTGCTGACTACAGAGATAGGACCTTAAGGCGATCTGTTTAGGATAGGGTATTCATACCCCAGATTCACCTGGTGAGGAACCTCTGAGGACGTCCAACTGTTGCAAGTACCTAGTTAGGTACATGCTAAACTGGGCAGTGTAGTCAATGATTTCTAAGATAAGTGCTGAGTAGAGTGGTACTATAACTTCCTCAGACCTGGATGCTATACCCTTGCTTATGAATTGGGCAAAAGAGAATATTTTTTTTTTAATCTCTTGGCTACATGTTCGTTAAATGCCAGACTTCCGTCTACATATGTTCCCAGATCCCTAACTGTTGGGGCAATCTTAGGGGTGTTTTATTGATGCAATAATTAGCTTGGGTGGACAATACTCCAAAGTGCACTATAATGCATTTCTTTGCACTGAGTCTTAATCCATGACTTTCACACCAGTTCTGTGCTTCTGTGGACCATCATTATGGCCATCTGACAAGCATGAGTAATCTGTATGTTGGCATACAAATATTACAGAACCAAACGCATGCTGCAGAAAAGTAACAAAAAACACAGATTCTACAACGTGACCTCAAAGCTACTAGTTCACTGCAGGTTTCATCTGGTGTGGCAGTACAACAAAAAAGTGGTTAGATCTATACCAATGACATCAGCAAAAAGTGATCAGATTAGAGGGCGGGCACCAGCTACGGCACTGCATGGAGAGCACCTGCATAGGAAAAGCACAGAAGCATTAAACCTGATAGCATACAATGGAGCTGTGTGCATGCATGCACGCGCGCTGGTGTGTGTGTGTGCGTGTGTGTGTGTGTGTGTGTGTGTGTGTGTGTGTGTGTGTGTGTGCGCGCACATGTGTGCGAGCTCGTGTGTGTCTCTGTGTTTGTGTGTGTGTTTGAGTGTGCACGAGCGTGCACACGCATTTGTGTATTTCTATTTAGGAAATGTGAAAAAAAGCTCATCTTGCAGTTGTAACAGAGCACTGGATCAGCATGCTACAGGATGCAGTGGGACAAAGACTAAAGGTAATAACCTAGGATACAGAGCTATTAGTCATCGGAGAGAGTAAGCTGTGAAGAATCATCTTTGACAACAACAAGAAAAGAGCTGAACAAGGTATGGCAACAATAGTTTGCCTGCTTTGCATTTACTCTACAGAAAACCATTTGCACAGTAGAACAAATGCAAAATAATGAATCACAGGTTCATAGGTAGGTACTAGGCTATCGGCCCTAGGGCCCATACAAGCCTAGCCAAAAAATGTACCCTGGCTTTCGCCACCCAAGAAAATTATTTTCCTGTGCCCCTGTCGAGCAGAGCCACAGAAGTGATCCCCATGATGAATTTCCCATTTCCCATCCAATCATCAAGATTTTTCTTGAAGAGTCCTAATGAGGAGGTCTGTTTGACATACATAGGTAGTCTGTTCCAGAGTATGGGAAGTCTCTGGGGTAGGAATCTATCCCTCTAGCATGTTCTGTTTATTGTGGTGACAAGGTTAAGGTCCCTAGAGCGTGTAGCTCGGAGGGATTGGGATTTCTTTAAGTGGAGCATGTCCAACAGCTCTGGGTTTGACATAGCTTTGTATGTTAGGCAGAGATCGCCCCTGAGTAGGCAATATGCGATGGAGTACAGCTGTAGTTTTTTTGAGACGGTCTACATAGGGCATCTGTTTGAGGCCAGTAATCCTCTTTGTGAGGTATTTCTGTGGTCTTTCCAGTTGTTGTAGAGGTCTTGTGAGGTACATACCAAAAGGGGCGTTGTACTCTATAATGGGTCTAATGAGTGATGAGTAGAGGGGAACAATGACCTCTTTTTTTCTGGATGAGAATCCTTTTGTGATGAGATGAGCCACGTAGAAGGATTTCCTGACCACTGTGGCGATGTGATTATCAAAGGAGAGACTACTGTCCACCTGTGTCCCAAGGTCTCATCACATTTTCGGCATTAACTCATTACATCTGAGTGACGCCTCCAGGTGCATCTGCAGTTACCTCCTACTGCTCCTCTAGGCGTCAAATATTGCTTGTTCATACTTGCATTAATAATTCCAAAACCATGCCTGTACAAGGTATCAGAATATTTTATCTTGAAGCATACATGATGGCAAACACAATTGTATTGAAATTTGACCTATGTCAATGAGTATTTGTTAGAATTGTAAGGTGATAACTTTATTTTTTAAAGCCTCAAGTCACGCCCACTAGGAGTTAAAGGTGCACAATCAAAAGAGCTGTACTGGAGGGAATGAGTAGACTACCAGCTACGTGGTAGTTCATGGGTACAGAGTTTTTACCAAAGGGGATGACAATACACTTTTTGGCATTGAGCTTCAGGCCATGGCTTTGACACCAGGTATCTGTCTCAGTGAGGCCCCTTTGTAGTTTGTCCACATCATTAGGAGTTTCGATTGGCTAGCTGCCCTTGCAGGCCATTTTTAGTCTAGCCAATTTCCCTTTTTCGTCTTGAAATAATCTATACCATTTGATTATAGAATGGCCTCATCCATCCCATGGTCAATAATTATATATGACCACTAAAAAGAACAACTGGGATCATATCATAGATAACCTGAGGGGACTCATGCATAGGATAAGGCATTTAGGAGCTGCCTCTGTCTATTAAGTAGTACAGGGGGGCAGTCCTGGGGTACATTTTCTGTTTCCCATCCACAGAGATAAACTGCACTTGAAAGTAAACATGAATGAACTTTGTTTTATGTGGATGGAGAGCCTGTTCCACTGCAGAGGTATCCTCTAATAGATATGCCTGTCCCTCCAAACCATTCAGTTGATGATGTAGATGAACCAACAATAAAGGTTGTTGCTGTATGACCAGTACAAAACCATAAACCAATGTGGGCCCACATAGTCTGATTACTTTTAATAAAATATTATTTTAGGCACTTCAAGTGACTGTTATTATCAAAGAAGATGAAAATTATGCCTTTTACAGTTTTGGACTACATGAATCCACATTGTTTTATGATGTTACAGAAGAGGTTTAGCTCCCTAGACTGAGTATTTCTGATACCACAGGACTAACTGATGTGCAACAACTCCATCAGTATTGGGGTGGAGGATGCCTTGTATGCCAGACAAAGGTCATCTCTTAGCAGTCTGTAGGATACCAAGTATAGTGATGGGGCTTTGAGTCGGTCCATGTAGGATATGTTGTTTAGGCCTTACATTCTTTTAGTAAGGTATCTCCGTGGGCATTCCAGTTATTGCATGTGTCTGGACACATACATGCCAAAGGGGGCGTTATATTCAACGATTGGCCTAATGAGTGCCAAGTAAACAGGGGCAATGACATTCTTTGATCTAGGCACAATCCCTTTGTTTACAAGCTGTGCAGTATAGGAGGGCTTCTTGCAAGAACAGAAACATTTTGGTCAAGAATTAGATCACTGTTCACATAAGTTCCCAAATCCTGAACAACTGGGCCAACTCTTTGAAGGTGTATTGTGAATGTGGTAATTCCCTGGGGTAGATATCTTCCCAAAGGATACACTAATGCATTTTTGGCATTTAGCTTCAGTTCATAACTTTGGCAGCAATTATGTATTGGAGACAATCATCATGAAATAGTAAGCCAATGATTGGTAAGAACTAGCTGTGCCATCATAATGGTACAGAGAGACACAGCACAGCAAGCAATGAGAACATTAACAGCAGGAGAAATGTAATTAAAAAATGGAACAAGACCACAGTCCTGTATGTGAAAATTGGTAATCTCTTCCTTTATTTGGAAAGTGGTGTCCTTTACCCTTTAGCAGTGCAGTTACTTTTGTAACTGCTCAAGCATGTACTTGCAAGGCACTTATTCGTAAATTATATCAAACATTTTCAAACATAGCCGAAATGTTGATCTGTTACTATTCTGCAGCTCTGATTCCTCATTGTACAAGATACACAATGCACATCTTACTATATTCTGCAGCTCTGATTCCTCATTGTACAAGATACACAATGCACATCTTACTATATGCATTATACTAATTAAAATAACTCACAGGGTTTTCATAAAACAATTCTCTATGTCGTTCAAGAGCACCAGTGATTGGCAGATTACACAACACACTTGATATCAACATCAAAGGATACTTCTGGGGAAGACAAGCTAGCTTCTAAAATTTGAAAACAGCAGTTACTTACAAGAGTTAATTTTCAATGAACATATTTTCTAGAAAACATTCACTAGAATTGTGAGGACGGCTTCTGATATTTGGCAACAATGGTACTTTTAACAAGACATATTTTCCACTATGCATTCATTTTGTGCCATACTCCATCTCTGTACAAGATGTACAGATAAGATTAGTTCAGGTAATATAATTAAAAAAAGTATGTAAGTTTTTTAATGACACAGCACTGGTTCTTGAATATATCAGTGAACTGATCACTAACTGAGGAAACAAAATTGCATTTAGGCCTCACCTGCTCCAATAGCTGCCTTAGTCTGTGCAATTGTGACTCAAGCTGCTTATTGTGATCTTCTAAGATCTGCATTCTGGCTTCCAGGCGGCCTTTGTGCTGGCGGAGGAGCTTGGCTTCAGCAATCAACTCTGCATCCCTTGGGCTTTGAGGTGAGATGGGCACCATCTCTGGAGGGGACGGCAGTGGTGACAGCCCTTTGTTATCGTGCTGCTCTTTCAACCGATCATACTCCCTCTGTAGGTTCCTGTTAGAAGATGCAAACCATTACACTAATGCAAACTTCCCAGAACATGACCTTAATTCAGTCATTCTTTTTACACACATCTCTGAATAAAATGTTTAATCTGTGACCTACTATGTTCACTTATTAAAATCGTCATGCTTATACTGTCAGGGCAACATTCTTAGATATGCCCAACACTCTGTTCCCCTGTGCTGTCATTAGAGAACATTATAGCCCCATCAATCCACAAGAAAACACAGTAACTGACAAGGGCAAAGAATTATAAGTTTGTAAACTGGATTACAGAAAGATTTATTTGCCGTCATGGTAACAACTACAGCACAGGTTCATAGGTTCATATATTAGTACTAGGCTAACTACCTTTGTGGGCCATTTTAAGCCTAGCCATTTACTCCACGTGAGAATCAAACCTTGCACCTTGTGTCCTTAAGGTAACCTTAACAATTATGCCAACCTCCCACCTCCATACAGGGAGGCAGAGAGAGTCAGAATAAGACATCCACTTCAAAGGACCATCTTAAAGACCACTTAATTCAGTGAGATCTTGCGTATCTGTCATACATTATTTTACAGATCCTGCTGCAATGGCTAAAATACTTGAGTACAATACCAAGCTGTACGCCCAAAGCAAACACACAAGAGGCACAAAAACTCAAAAGGGAGAAGTGAGAAGAATTCAAGGCAGACATATATATTTTTTTAATCTTCAAAGTGTAGACCTTTTTTTTGCTTCACGACTTGAGGCTGAGGGTGTGGCAGTTCAGGGAACTGCAGAGGATGCTAGATGAGTTAGCTACGGTACTGATCAGATGATTAAGACATAGTACTCAGCAAAGCCCTGAAGAAATGCATATGAGTCTTACCCTAAATATACTGTTAATATACCTGCAAATAAATTTAATTTACACCAGAAACTAAAGCCATAGTTAGGGTAGGACAAATGGGGGGGGGGGCTGCCCCATATGCACAATCAACACTAAAGAAGACTTGCCAATTGCTCCTTGCAAGTCAGTGATGTAATCACTTTTCTTGGATACCTGGGCATGGCAACAGTATCTGTAGTGATTTAAACAACTGTTTTTGAGAGTGCAATCATTTAAATTATCAGCTTGCAGTATATATGTGTGTGTGTGTGTGTGTGTGTGTGTGTGTGTGTGTGTGTGTGTGTGTGTGTGTGTGTGTGTGTGTGTGTGTGTGTGTTAAGGACTGTAGCAAGAAGGTAGTATATCTCTTGGCTATAGCTTTTGGAAGGTGTTTCAGACACATACAGAGCTATTAAGTAGAAGCATAACAGTTCTTTGCCCGGAGGACTATTTTTTGGTCTTTATCCCTGCAACTCTGATCTGGGGTTGCCAATTTGTGTGCGTGGGAGGAATGTTCAAGGCACATCAGTTGCCTTAGCTACAGCTCTACTAGAAAGAGTTATTTAATTGTCGAAAATTCTTGAATCCCTTCCACTTTCCAAAGATAAAAATGTCATCTCTACAGGCCTCCATAATATAACTGGCTGCATAACTAAGAGCACCAAACATACCCTTTTTGAACCCCCTTAAAAAACGAACAATGTAAGAATAGCTATGAGGTATGTTTCTGAGTTATGGAAAATGGCTACTTTTATGCTCATGTACAAAAAGGGTACCTACCTCAGATCGCAAGAATTACCCACTTATCTACCTAATAAATGTAATTTGCAAAGCCATACAATGTATTAATTTGTACAAGATTTCATAAGCTCTGATGTAAAAAAAATGCCAATGTTTTAGACACGCAACAATAAGGCTTTGTCAAAAGTAGACCATGTCTAATTAATTTAGCAAACTTATTGAGAAAGTCACTGAAGCTGTAGATAATAGCTATGCAGCTCCTACTATGTACCTGCATTTATCTGAGACCTTTGACACTATTCCCCAGGTTTGTAGTCCAAATAAACGTAAAAGCTTATCTAAAGACAGAGAGTAAACTGGCTTTTTAATTTCTCCATGACTTTTGGGTTTCTTATACCATGATGTAAATGGACCCCATTCCTAAGTGAAAGCATGACTGAAATACATGAAAGACAAACGTGCTCTTCACAGCACTTGCAATGTGCCCAGAAGTGACTCCTGTAATTTTTACAGAGTTACACATACATACCTGAATACAACTGTAACTTCTTTTTTTATGAGACCTATTGCTTCTACTACTATTGAAACTGTCAGGGTATTCTTCTTCCACATTGTCCTTGCTTCTGCCTGCAAATGCTGGTATTTTATGACTTTGTGTCTTTCTGTAGATAAGACACAGTAATCAATGGGTGTTGCAATTTCAGTGATCAATACTACTTCTTTTAGGTTCATAGGTCGGTACTAGGCTATCGGCCCAAGGGCCTACGTAAGCCTAGCCAACAATGTTCCCTGGCTTATGCCACCCAAGAAAGCTATTTTCCTGTGCCACTGTTGAGCAGAGACACAGAAGTGATCCCCGGGGTGTATTTCCTATTTCTCATCCACTCATCAAGATTTTTCTTAAAGAGTGCTAATGAAGAACTTTGCTTGACATAGATGGGTAGCCTGTTCCAGCGTATGGGAAGTCTCTGGGACAGGAATCTATCCCTCCAGCATGTCCTGTTTATTGTGGTGACAAGGTTTAGGTCCCTACAGCATGTAGCTCAGAGGTATTGGGATTTCTTTAGGCGTAGCATGTCCAACAGCTCTGGGTTTGACATAGCTTTATATATTAGGCAGAGATCACCTCGGAGTAGGCGATATGCTACAGAATAAAGCTGGAGTTTTTTGAGGCAGTCAGTGTAGGGCATTTATTTGAGGCCCATAATCCTCTTTGTGAGGTACTTCTGTGGCCTTTCCAGCTGCTGCAGATGTCTTGTGATGTACATTCCAAAAGGGGCGTTGTACTCTATAATGGGTCTAATGAGTGTCGAGTAGAGGGGAATAATGACCTCTTTTTTCCAGGATGAGAACTCTTTTATGATGAGGTGTGCCATGTAGAAGGACTTCCTGACTACTGTAGTGATGTGACTATCAAAGGAGAGATTACTGTCCACCTGGGTCCCAAGGTCTCTTATCACACATTCGGTGTTAAGTAGATTGCTGCCTATGTGGTAGTTCATGGGTGCAGAGTTTATACCAAAGGGGATGACACTGCACGTTTTGGCACTGAGCTTGAGGCCATGATTCTGACACCAGACATCTGTCTCAGCGAGGCCCTTCTGTAGGATGTCCACATCATTTGGGGACTTGACTATTGTCTTCTTTTCCTGGACTACTATATCTGGTCTTCTCGCATCTGTTTTTTGAACTGTTGGTAATGGGTCATCCTAATAATTTTCTATAATGCTTTGTGCCTCATGTTTCCAGTGCTTCTCGGGCACTTCAATATTATAGTGTATGCACAATCACCAATGCAACAGTCTTGTCAAATTATTATGCTTTTCAGTATACAGGCCTTCTGCCATTACTGTATCACACCCAGCAACAATGTATGTGACTGTTTTCAATTCTGTTTTACAAACCTGCATTTGTCTGTTTCTCCAACATGTTTAATGGACCTTGTAAACCAACGTGTACATAGTACACTATCTTGGGCCACCAATATTACCTTTCTTCTATTGGTTTAAATTCACCTGTCCTTAACCACTCCTGCATTAAATCCTGATCTACATGAGATTGTTCCGGGAGGTTTCTGTACATGCAACTATACTTATGCATTTTCCACATTTCTTGCCTTCTGATCCTTCACCTTATATTCTTTTTATTTTTTGGCACATTCAGTTGCTGTCTGATTTTCTTCTACTTCTGGTTTGATTTCCATTCCTGCTTGACACTGATATGCCTCTGTTAAACTAAGCAGGGAAGTCATCTTAGACTTATTCTTCAAATGTTTTCAAATTTTCACTATGTTTGTATCTTGTGAGGTCAGCAAATAAGTATGCAGTCCTGCAATTGCAGAGCTATACATGTAATCAGTTTCAAGGAGGCCCACATTGCCTTCAGAATGGGGAATATGTAATCATGGTATACACTGGATGATAGATGGAACCCATGTGGTTAAAGTAGCAGGTGTCACTCCAGAAATCAAAAAGGTGGTTATAAATATTCCTCAGGGCTCAGTACTGGGATCCTTCTGTTCAGTATCTACTTGTTGGATTTCTGAACCACTAACCCAGCTATATCACTAGCTAAATCTGCCAGTCACTTCAAGCTGGGTGCTGTCACTCAGCAGCTGATACCAGTAATGCCTAAACCATACAAATCAATGGGCTATGAGTAAATGAGGGTAAGTTAAATGACCGGCGTGGCTCTGTCACTTTTGGTAAGAAACACCTGACAGCTTACATTGCAGACGGCACTCCACATCAGAATGACATGGTCAGCAGATATACTTACACCCTTGCAGGCAATATGTTAACTACCATGTAACAAAAGTGGTCAGCAAATCCTTCTGTCTAGCCTAGTAAATAAGTAAAGGTATCTCATCCAAGTCAAAAAATGTTATCTGTACTCTATACTCTACCCTGATTAGACAATCTATAGAATACAGTGCCCCTTTTTATATGCATATATCCAAACACATCATACATCTACAAAGAACTCAGAGATTCATACCTAAAATGATCACAAAGAACTTAAGTTACTAAGGCTGAAACTCCATCTTGTACAGAATCCTGTGGGATGATTTATGTCTAGCATTCTGTGTTAATACCTCAACTCTCCTTGAGGGACAAATTTATTACTCAGTGCTTCATACATCTTTGGAAAACGTTACACAAAGAAAACAGAGTGATACCCTCACCTGCATAAAAAAAAGAGTGACGCCTCCTCTTACTTTAAGGTAAACCTTGACAATTAGCTGGCCACATACGTATTCCCTGTCTTGATTTGTTTTATTCCCTCATGAAAGCAGGAAGTGCCCCATGAGGGTGGGTGCTAAGGACTAACTCTACCTTATATACTCTATGAATCTTTAAATCTATAAATGTGGGCAGTGGCCAGCAGTTATTTTCTTTCTTTTTCTGATCAAAGTAAATGGACCTGGACAGCCAACCCATGCCTTACTGTTATGCAGTCTAACTGTCTGCAATCAGTTTCTGAGTTGGCAATCTCTTGCCACATACTACTATGACTAAAGACTACGAGGAATTCTGCAGTCTAAGTGTCTATAATTGGTTGCCCTCAGTAAATGAACACATTGCTTTCACAGCAACCTCTAGTCAAGCAATCATTTGACTACACACTGCTGAGAGTTGAGCTCTGGATCGTCAAAGATGTTTTTTGCTTTGTAGATATGAGTTTTAATATTAATATATTTTGAATTCTGTCAGGAAATCAAATAAAACTGCAGGCAATGTAACAGTAGACACTGTCCACAGCAGAATAAACATGTTTTTTTTTTTTTTAATATACTTTTATTATGGGTAACTGGGGAGGGGGGGTGGGGGGGGGGTCCCTGCATGCCTCTCAATTTCCTATCTCAAAATTTCCAGACAGCCAAAAACAATGCTTGGGTGGTGTACAAAATCAGTGACAATTATAAATACTACTCTGGTTCACTTAAAAGTTTATTAGAACAACAGACTTTGCAGCAGCATACATTTTCTGAACAAGAGGAAGCATGAAAGTCCCATTTCTAGCATTACTGACCAGTATGTAATTCTCAGGGATTTGACAGGAAATCCGAGATAGGGCAGAAAAATATGAGGCAAAATTGGAGACATTCTGCAAAATCAGGTTAGGTAGAGATGTATGGTCCCCTGCACACCTCTCAACTTCTTTGCTAAAGAATTCTTGACATAACCAAACAACAGGGGAACAAAATCTTGGACAATTTTAATAGTCTTCTAATTCACTTAAAAAGTTAACAAAACAGCAGGTTTTGCATCAGCATGCATTTTCTGAACAGTAAGAAGTATAAAACTCTACTATACTGCATTACTGACTTGTCTGAAATCTTTAGTGATTTTTCCAGAAAATCAGGGTCTGAGCAAAAAAATGTGAGACAAAATTAGGGACAGCTGAGGGGTACTGTTTCCTGCCCTTCTCAACTTATTTGTTCAAGATTTCTGGACTCAGCAAAAATAACAGCAAAGGGGCTTTTTTTAATATTCCTCTAATTTACTTAAAGAGTTAATAGAACAACAGATTTTGCAACAACATGCATTTCCTGAACAATAAGGAGTATGAAACTCTATGTATGCCATTATGGATGTTCCTGTAACCCTAAGTAATTTACCAGGAAATCAAAAAATGTATGTGGGATAGGACAAAAATGAAAAAAAAAGCAGTCCTACAAATTCAAGGACAGTTGGAAGGTATGCATTCTGCTAGGACTAGAGCTTAACGGTGCACGCACATACACACACACACACACACAAACACTCACACTCTCTCACTCACGTTCTCACACATATATACACACTCATATGATTCGCACACAAGCACTTTCATACATGAGCATACACACACACACACACACACACACACACACACACACACACACACACACACACACACACACACACACACTCACACTCACACACACATACACACACTCCCTCACTCACACTCTCTCACTCACGTTCTCACACATATACACACTTGTATGATTTGCACACAAGCACTTTCATACATGAGCATGCACACACACACACACACACACACACACACACACACACACACACACACACACAGATACACACACACTCTCTCACTTACGTTCTCACACATATATACACACTCGTATGATTCGCACACAAGCACTTTCATACATGAGCACACACACACACACACACACACACACACACACACACACACATACACACACACACACACACACACACACACACACTCCCTCACTCACACTCTCTCACTCACATTCTCACACATATATACACACTCGTATGATTCGCACACAAGCACTTTCATACATGAGCACACACACACACACACACACACACACACACACACACACACACACACACACACACACACACACACACACACACACTCCCTCACTCACACTCTCTCACTCACGTTCTCACACATATATACACACTCGTATGAATAGCACACAAGCACTTTCATACATGAGCATACACACACACACACACACACACACACACACACACACACACACAATGATGTCAGGATTTTGTCACACATTTTCTTAAAAAATGTATGCAGCTGCATAGAATGCATACGCCTGCCAGCACCTGTGTATATTGACTGTGTGGCTACACTACAGTGGGAAAAGCAAAAAAAGTAGAGTGCATCACTGACACACACAATACAAGGTCAGCTTCAGTTAAAAGATCGTGCACACAAGCCATTTTCAGAACAATGCCTCAATGAAGTGTAAGCTGATTACTCAACAGATGGTAGCAACAGACACCTAGTCATAACTCTCAACTTATCATCAGGCATCACTTCAAGGTCATGCACCTTTGAAACAAACATATGCCTGCCACATCCAAAGATGACATCAGGGTTCAAAGGTGAAGCAATGGTGTCTTTTAGAACAAGACAGACTACTGTGGCCACTGTTTCTGACACCCTGAGTTTTAACCAGTTATTTATTATACATTCAAAGATGAAGAAGGTCCAGATCAGACTGAAGAAAACTGATGACTGACATATCTAGCTGATGAGAGGGCAAGTACAGTTACTTATGACAGGTACAGATCTAGCTGATGGAAGGGCAGGTACAATTGTTTATGAGAGGTACAGCACTAACATTGCACATCCCTCTCTCTTATAAGTTCCCTAAAGAGCAGCACATGCAGTGTGGATAAAAGATCCAGTATAGAACCTTGTGGAACTTTGTAATACAGCTGACTGCAAAACGAGAAATTAACCTTAAAATCACCCTCTGTGTATCCTTTAAAAGGCAGGGAAAAAATAAATAAGAACTGCTGCCAATAATACACTATGTCCAGAAACACTCCTAAAGGATTCTGTGACCAATCATGTAAAAGCTGCAGAGATGGACCAGAAATGAATAATCACTGATATATAGTCATACAAAGATCATATACAACCCTCCTAAGGATGGTCACAGTATAATAATTTGTCACAGATCCCATTACTTTAGAAGTTATTTAAGCTGTACCCAGGCCTCTTTCTCAATAACACTGCTGACAAAGTACAGGTCTAAAACTACTGGGCAGTAGTTGTTGAGATCATCAGGATCCACAACAGTTGCCTGAGAATGGAGATGCCAATGCCTCCTTCAAAAGCTGATAAAATAGACCCCAAACTCAATGAGGAAACTGCAATCTGATAAATAAAAGAACTTCATACCTCCAAAAAAGCTGTACCAGGCCTGGTAAGACCGTAGGATGTTTAGTGCAAAAATGAAACCACAGATTGAATTCAGTGTAAATTACATAAAAAAGAAATCATCTAAACACATCAAAACAGCAGAATCATGTCTCATTCTAATTTCAACACTCTCATGCTCTTTGGAAATGGTCTTCATCCTGATGACTGCAATATTATTGCAATAATTTCATATTCTAAAGACAAAAAAGGTACACTTATTAGGCCATTGCTTCAAATTAATCCAATTTGAGAACTTTACAATAACACAAGTTAGTAAGTGAACACAACTGTACAAATGCAAGTAACTTCAGCTCATTACAAAGATCATGCCCCTTTGACCGGGTGCACAAACCACATACTGGCCAAAGGGGATGTGATACTTTGAAAACCAGTGTCAAACAGCACAAAAGCCAAGTATGTCACCAAATGTAGGTGGCCCTTCCAAGTAAGATCATTCAGTGGAAAAAGATAAGATGTTCACAAGCAAGGGACATTGCAGGTTGTATTCTTGTATACCAGCGCTGTTATAAGTTCTGCAGATTTGTAATTTAAAGTGTGAAAAAGATCTTGAGATCTTGGCTCATATGGAGGGAGATATCATATGAGGGTACTAGCAGTACAAATGTCTATGTACTGTATCATTAAAATGACTATGGAAATGCAGCTGGATCATTGAGAAAAAAAAAGAATACAGGAAATAAACAAAATGGCCTACACTGATTGCCTCAAAGCCTTCCTATGGGGGAACCACATATCATTTAGCAGAAAGTGCCATGGGATCTTCAACAGCATATGAATTATCAGAAAAAAGTAGCTAGGACCTTGGTTTAACCTATCAAAGATAATACCTTAGAAGCACAGCAGATTTAGAAATGAATATGAATACAGGTGGCAGTTGACAGTGAAAAGCTACAGTCTTCTGATCAGTCAGCATCAGAAGAGAGTGCAAAGCCTGCTGAACCACTGACAGTGCTCACTGGAGCTTAAGAAACAGTGGATATAAATACTACTCATCACATCTGACTGCATCTGATCATCCCCTTGCTAAAATAACTAACCATGATTCATAGTAACACCAAGGAAATGCCCTGCGAAAATCAAGGAAAACAGCAGGATAAATAGAAGTACATCTTCTGCAGCTGCACAAAGAGCAGTTACATGCGGGGAGATACAGTGCTTATGGTGCCAGTATAAGGGTAACTAGTGAGAATGTTGTTCCAGATAAAACAGCCTCAGATGCTCTTCATGCACCCATAAAACCTGCTTTATGTTTCCAGATAAAACAGCCTCAGATGGTCTTCATGCACCCATAAAACCTGTTTTATGTTTCCAGATAAAACAGCCTCAGATGGTCTTCATGCACCCATAAAACCTGTTTTATGTTTTGGCCAAGGCACCCCCTTCCTTTCTTACAATTAACACCAAGGTCACTTTTAAGAATGAAGACTTCCCCAGTGCAACACCAAGTCTGATTTATCACATTTGACAAACTGTGCAAGATCACACAACATTCTCATACCCCTGACCCTCTTCCCTAAGTTGTACCCCAAGGGTAAATGTTTAAAAACTGTAGTTCAGTTTCAAGAACTAACCTATTTTCTTCTTCTAAGTCAGACAAGATTCTCTCTAGTTCACCCCGTTCTTCACTTTCCAGGGAGATTAGGATTTGGGCAGGACTTCGTGGCTGGCTCAAGGGAGACTCTTGATTCAAGCTTTGGCAGTAGTGCTGGATTAACAAATGCTCGTCATCTCTGCAAAATGAAAGGACAAAGAGCTGTTTAACATTTGTGTATTTTGTGTTACCTGCACACCAAGGACATACATAAAACTAGCCCTGCAGAAAACACATCCATTATGGAAGTGAAGAACTATTTTCTGCACTGCTGCTAAACATCAAAAAATATTAACTGCATCACTCTTACTAGTGATCCCATAATAATTACTGCAACAAATGCTAAACGTGATTTTTTATTAAATGATCAATAAAACTGCAAAACATCTGACACATTTAAAGAAATATTACACAGTTAAAAAGTGGCATCTGATAGGCAGTTGCAGCTGTGACTGTGAGGCCATAACTAGAGTTTCAAGCATGTGGCTAAATTTTTGTTCTGTCAGAACTAGCATTATTACTAAGCTAATGGTATAGTTTTGTTATGCAGATAACCAAAAGTAACATGAATTGTGATGACCACTTCTAAGAACACTCTTAGACCAAAATGTCTGGAACAAGCTAACAATTCCAGGGTCTGTTTATTTCTGACATGGAAGTGACACTTCTCAGTTTTAATATTCTTGGCAAAAGTGAAAATGCAGCTATGACAGAAATGAAAATCTGAAAGAAAAAACAATACTACGTACATTACTGTTTCTGAATACCCCAGTAGCTAAAATCTCATTCAGGGCAGATTTGATCTCCTTCACAGATGTAATATACAATCATTTGCTATTCAGTACCATGAAAACAATGCCAAGTATTTTTTTTAAGTGAGTGTAGTCTAGTACTTACAACTGGAATACCTTATTTCACATCCTGGAGTCAAAACGCTGTATGATACAGACACCTTGTAGTAAGACTGTCTGGAATACCTTATTTCACATCCTGGAGTCAAAGCGCTGTATGATACAGCCACCTTGTAGTACGTGGGTTTAAAGGGTTGTGCAGTCCTCCCTGTAATCTGCAAAGTACTGGAAGCCACTGCTCTCATTTCTTGGTCCATTTTACAGATCACTGCAATCGCATAACAAGCGGTTTAAAAAATTGGGTGCACTGACTTCACATAAATCTTTACTGACCCCAGTTGCTCCATTGAGTGCCTATACCCTTTTGAATTCTGCTTATAATTGCATTTTAGTTTCTTGGAGTCGAACACCATTTCCCACTTGCTGCATCTACATGATCAAAGAAGTCAGTGCTGCATTTAATTTCACAAAGCCTTGTTAACAACTGCTCTGAACTACTTTTTGTGAAATGAAAGATTACTGTACTTTCCATTGCTGTGTTCCCCATATCACCCAGAACCATAAGGAATAAACACTACCTTATGTGAAATACTTTGTGACTTACAACAATAAGTTAGGCAAAGATAACTTCTGATGTGTGATCAGCTGTGATGGGGACAGACATTCATACATGAAGCACATTACAAATCTATGTTTGGGTGGAATAAGAACTATACTACAAAAGGGATGAAGTAAGAATAAAACAGCAATACTCTGGTTTCCTTTCACTTACCAGAAACTTATTAACCAGGTATCTTTAACTGCCATCCTTCATTGCATTTACCTTGCACCTGTGGCCTGCTTGGGGATGGAAAGGCCTATGGCAGGCCAACTCATTCACACAGTTAAATTAATAAACAAAAAAAGCACCCCCCAACACCCACACATCAAAAAAAGTGTAGCCTAGTGTGAGAATGACAACAGACCAATGGCAATTAAAATGTATGTAAAGTTTTTTTTTTTTTTTTTTTTTGACTAGGGGTTTAGGATTTAGCATGCAATGCATTTTAGTACAAAATAGGAAAGCAATCAATTTATTTATTTATTCAATCACTTGACAAATACGTAAAAAACCTCAGTGCAGACCTTCCTCAGCCACAGTGGAAAATGTAAATGCAGTTTGGAGAAGCAAATCAGATAGCATGCTTTATGGTGTAGGGGATATGGAGATGTGAGGCAGCAGTACCTGAGAAAACCCAAACAAGGGGAATGACATGCAAACACTAAAAAGTTGCTGGAGGACAGGTCTCAAACTCCATATGCTGAAGATACAAGGTTATAAAACTAACCAGTGTGCTACCCAGAATAGGTTGTTCAGGCAAAAGAAACAGGCTGCACAGTTGATCAAAACAGAAAGAGAAGCATCAGAAAGGGTAGGTCAAGGGGAATGAAATACAAGGAAAGAAAATGCCACATGTCTAAAAGTCAAAAGGCTGCAAGGAAAGAAAATAGTCTGACTTCAGGAGCACTGTGTGTTCTCTCCTGTTCTGGAGAACTCTCTTCCAGACAGCAGGATGTCAATGGCGGGATGCAGGCTGACACATCTTCAGATCTTTCTTGCCCTAGCTAGACACAGAGCTTGTCCTAGACACCACAGCACTTGTAGATCTAGGGAATAATCCACAGGGGGATAACAATCCACCCATGGGCACCAATTTGCCTCTATGGATTTCATGCAGCATCGTAAGAAAGCAGGTGTCTGGTGGGAGAACAGAGGGAAGGTGGGGGAAGTAAAGTTAAGGGGGGTTTCCACCTCAACCCCAGGATGCCCTAGCAGAACAGCAGGGGAATGGTGGATGGGAATAGGGACTGTGGCAGTGAATATACTCAAAAATTTTGAAAAGTTTCTAACAAAGGTAGCCAGACTGGTAGCACAAATGCATAAAACCCTGAGTATGACCCAGATGACCTGAGTCTGATTAGCAGCTTGTGCGCCTAAAGGCGCTGACAAAGAGGAATGCAGTACCTACCCTTGAGAAGAGGAGTAGAATCACAAGATATTTCTTTGTTAGAGCTCTGGTGGATGCTAGAGCTCACAGAAAAGACACTGTGCTGGAGTGGGTAGTAGGACAAAGCAAATGTGGCCATCGTATAGGCCCAGGGGTGGGACAGAGGCTCAGTCTACTTCCCACTGCCCGCCCAGCTTAACAACGTCATCAGCACATAGAATGTGGAACTTAAGGAACAAAAACAGCATAAGCTGCAGAGTGACAGTCTCTTCCTGACTGGCATGTCTCTAGCTCTGGTTATTCTGGCATGACATAGGAGGAATCCATACACAGTTTCTCTCCTGTAAGGGAGACCCTGTCAGTGTGGATAAAACTGGGGAGCTACCAGGGTTTAGACTTGTGGGGAAAGACTATATGGTTAGGAAATGCCTGAAGTTACCAACAGTGGCCAAATATAGCCCCCAGCAAAAAAAATTATTTTTTTTATTTAACATTTGTTAACCGGGAAAGTCCAACTTGGAATGAGCCAATTTTCAGCGGTGGCCTGGGGGGAAATGCTACAAACGCATCTCTTTGTAACATGGGAGGAAACCGGAGCACCCAGAGGAAACCCTCACAAATGCAGGGAGGACATGCAAATTCTGCACAGAAGGCACCCCAGCTGAGAATCGAACTGGAGAACCTCTTGCTGTGAGGCGACCACTGCGCCAACCAAAAAAAAAAAAAAAATATATATATATATATATATATATATATATATATATATATATACACATCTATATATATGGGTCTAGCTAAAACGCCGAAACTGCAAAATGCTGATGCCGAGAACACCGACACCGGAAGATGAACAACGGAGATGATCGACAGTTGAAAATCCCGACACTGAGAACACTGACATGTTAAGGTAAGTGTGGGGTTAGGGGCAGATTAAGTGAGTTAGGGTTAGGGTGCGGGTCAGGTGAGTGTGCAATAGTGACAGACTGCAGGGTTAGGGGCGGGTTAAATGAGTTAGGGTTAGGGCGCGGATTAGGTGAGTGTGCGATAGTGGCGGACCTTAGGGTTAGGGTTTGGGTTAAGGTTAGTGCATAGATAGTTGTGTATGTAAGGTTTAGTGTAGGTTTGTAAGGTTTTTGGTGTGCTTGTGTTGTGTGTGTGCTTTTTGGACAGGGGATTTGTTTTGTTTGTTGATTGTCGGGATTGTGGTTTGTCGGACATGTGAAGTTTCGTGTTTTTGAACTTTCGGTTTTGTTGTGCCGGTGATTTCATTGTCAGTGTTATCAGGTAGACTATATATATATAAAATACACACACCTATATATATATATATATATATATATATATATATATATACATACATACATACATATATATATATATATATATATATATATATATACATATATATACATACATATATATATATATACATACATATATATATATATATATATATATAGATATATATATATATATATATATATATATATATACATATATATATGTGTATATATATATATATATATATATATATATATATATATATGTGTGTGTGTGTGTGTGTGTGTGTGTATATATATATATATATATATATATATATATATATATATATATATAATGTGTATATATATATATATATATATATATATATATACACACACACACACACACACACACACACACACACACACACACACACACACACACACACACACACACAGCTAGCTAGACAGATATAGATATAGTACCACAACTGTACTGTTTTCATTGTAACATTTATCACTGTTGTCATCACTTCCAGGAAGACTCTCAGAGTGAAAGGACTGGAAAATGACTTGCCCTGACCAGGTTATTAGGAGAACAGACCCTGGAAGATGGCAGAGACAAATACTTGATCTGGCCCTGAATACAAACCAAAACTGTAATACATGAAGAAGGTGCTTAGAGAAGACAAAGTTGCTTCTTCCTGAGTGGACTGGATATTGACCTCCTCTTGTTGAATGCAGTGGTGGCTGGTACACCTCTAGTGGAATGGGCCATGATATGGACTATTAAAGGACTTCCATGGAAGGAGTAGCAAATAAGAGACAGTCTCTAGAACCAGGAACAAGTAAACTGCAAAGCCTTCAGAATCCTGAATCCCTTCTACTGAGTCTGCCTATATCATGCAATCATTCAGTTCAGGGTAAATATGCACACCCTTTATTCTGAAGCCTGGCACATTGTGAAAACCTTGGGTAAAAAGATATGCCAAAAGACAAGGAGGTGAAGTGAGCTCTCCAGCTTTAAACCTTACATACCGTCTGTGCATCCTTAGAATAGATTTGTGGTAGTAGGCATCCTTGAGATCCAGGGTGACCATGAATGCTAGTGTGAACGGAAGCACTAGCAAGCCATGAAGTATAAGCACATTCAATTTTTGTATTATAAGGAATTTGTTTAACCTTGAAAGGGACCAAATAGGCCTCCAAGTCCATTATTTTCTTAGTAATAAAAGTGCTGACAGAATCCTGCTTTTTCTTCCCCTTTTGTTGCTTTTTTCTATGGATCCTTAAATTAGGAGGATCTCTAAGAGACAAAACCTTAAAATGCGATCCTTGGGATGGGGAAATCCCATCTGGTCCCAGAATGTTGTGGACCCACTGGCCTGGGGGTTACTCTGTGCCAGTAGTGCAGTATTATCTTGTGAACCTACTCCTCTACAGACAGACACAGATAAGCAAACCTGTCACTAGTGGTGTTCCCCAGGGATCTGTCCTGGGACCCCTACTGTTTGGCATATACTACTCAGAGGTCCAGGCAAAGACAAAGGGCCTGTGGCTGACCAAGTTTGCGGATGATTGTAAGTTGGGTGCTATCATTCACTCCCCAGTTAATGTTAACATAGTGTAAGAGAGTCTCACAGCTACAAATAACTGGTGCCAAAGTCATGGCCTTAACTTAAAAACAAAAAAATATATTTATCGCACCATTCAGCAAAAACATGGCCCCTACTGATTACCACATCAATGGCAACACCCTAAGCACACAACCTGCGGTGAGAGACCTGGGTACTCAGGTTGACAACAATCTCACATTCGACCATCATGTGGTGGCGGTGATCAGAAAACCTTTTACTTGGTTCATCTTATAAGTGAAGGGATTGCATCCAGAAAAAAAGAAGTTATTACCTCTCTGTACTCCTCCTTTATTAGACCTATAATTGAGTATAATGCCCCATTTGGTATGTACCTCTCCAAACACCTGCACCAACAGGAAGGGACACACAAAAAACTCACAAAGAGAATCCATGGCCTCCAACACCTATCCTATGCGGACAGCTTAAATCACTATCACTCTACTCAGCATCATACAGATTGTTCAGAGGTGATCTGTGTCTCGCCTACAAGGCAATATCGGACCCTGTCCTACTAGAGATGCTCCATTTCTGTAAGTCTATCTCCTCGTGCATTACCCGCTCGATAGGTCTAAATCTAATATGCAACATCAACAAAACATGCTGGAGAGACAATTTTGTCTCCCAGAGGCTGCCCCACCTCTGGAATTGACTTCTCATACATGTCAAACAGAGTACCTCACTGACCCTTTTCAAATGCAACCTTGATGAGTGGATGGGAAACCATAAATTTGTCCAAGGGGTTCCACCTTTGACTCTCATTGAGATGGGTGATAGGTTCTGACTGAGACTTCTTTTTTGGTGATAAAATCTTGCGTAGGCTTGTAAGAGCCCCAAGGCCATTAGCCTAGTGACCTCCCATGATCCTATGACTGTAATGGGAGACAGATTTAGGGAATTGGTGGAATGAGATGGGATTCTTAGGCGAGTGGGAAGGTTAGCTTGAAACAGTCACGTTTGCTGTCTCTGCTGATCCTGGCCAGAAAACTCCTAAACTTATCTTTTTATTTTGCATGTCATTGCTTTTTTAGTGTGTGTCTTCTACACTTTACAAGCCTTAACTTTGTTTTGTTTGGGGAAGGGGAGCTCTCTATTAAAATGATACTTCTAGCTGTATTTCTCTTCTTTTTCTTCTAGACTCCTACAACTGTTTCAGCTGGTATTCCAAAGAGGGGGGTTTTATCTAGGGAGGAACACTAAGGATCTCTGAGTTCACATTACCTGGCAGGAGCTGTGTCTTTACCCAAGCTTGTATGTGAACCACTGATCCTGTAACTTCTGCCCTACTGCATCCCAGCCACATTTTGTAAGTGCTTGACCACCTGTGCAAGCATGCTGCATAAGACAAGTATATCTTGTTTTGGGTGCCTGTTCCTTTACTTCCTCTGCCTTAGACTTCAGCTTCTCAAGGACAGACCTTTGAAACTCAAGCATAAGAGTCTGGCGGTTCAAGGCCTAAAAGGCAAGGGTAGCAGAATGTGTATGTCTTTGGATTAGCTAGAGGTCTTTTACATAAGAGATAATGGGAAACGTGGACGCAATAAAAATGGTCACACTTTGTAAGAGTTAAGGGAGAGGGAATCTGGCTCAAATGATTTACTGATGAATGCATCTTCAAAGACTTCTAGGACTGCAGGAACAGTAAAAAGCGTAGGCATAGGCAGGCAAATGAAAGTCTTGTGCCTCACATGGATCTGTGACTACTTTTTTGCATCCAATTTGAAGACTTGTTTCACTCTGCAAAGGGAGTCTCCAAAAGAGAGATAGTCTAGTGGCAAAGCACAGGACAGGATGTCCTTGGTGTCAGATTCATAGCAAGGGAAGGTAGTATTTTGATATAAATAAACCAGTTCAGACACCTCAGAATCTGGGATATTAGGATCCTGCACCAGGGGAGGGTCTATCCTTTGCTTCTTAGAAGGAACCCCCGACTCCTCTGGAATTTCCCTTGCAGGCTCTTTAGATTTCAAAAAAAATGATGAACTCCTGGTCCAAATGGAAAAGGACTTTGGATGAAACCTAGGATGTGAACTGGGATGAAGAACTGCCTATCCTAGACCAAGGCAGACTTGAAGGTGTCAGCTTCTGCTTTGAAATGTTAGGTCTTGATTGTATAGGGTGAGCTACTGTACAAGCCTTTAGTTGTGCAAGGATGCCTAACCCCTCAATCTGATCCCTTGAAATTTCCTTTTGAATGATCAGTGAAGTTACATCACCCTTACCTTTGCTGATGACTGTGGGGGTGTCAGCTGCATCAGCCCTCAGAGACTAATCTGAGCTAACCAGCGGTACTGAGGTTTCAGTCTACATGGATTTGCCTAAAACCAAGGTTGTGGTGGCCTCCAAAGAGGGTCCTGCTAGAGACCTAAGCCAAATTAAACTCTGAGGAGAAGGGCTATGAAGGCATCTCTTTGACATCAGTGTCACCATCCCTGAGGAAACCCATAGACTCTGACTGCCTGTTGCTGGTTTTCCTCATTTTCTCCTTGGGATGCTTCTTCAAATGATAACATTTCAAGAGAAGGTTCATAGATGCCTTGGCTGATGCAATGGTAGTACAGGAACAAGAGAGCACCTTATTCTGATATATGTATTCCCAGATATTCAACATTGCGACAGGTTGTCCTTGGAGTGAATGTGACACAGTGGGAACAGCTGTCCTTTTCCTGATATGAGTCTTAACAATACAAGTGAAAATCTTTGAGTGGAATGTTCACACTAAACAGTTATGTAATTAGCATTAAATTTAACCATTACAGTTGAAACTTAAGAAACTGCTATGATTATGGCCACCTAATAGCTTTGTTTCTTGTGTAACGGTAACAGTCATATTTGTCACAAAGGTCAGCTTGATTATGTCTACATTTGGAAGGGTACACTGTCTTAAAATGAAAAGGAGTACCTTTTTCAAAAGAACATCTCAGGACACATACACCAGCACTGCTTAACATATGGGCAGTTCAAAAATTATGGTGGAATTCAGGAATGTTGGGGTACATAGCAAACAAAGCATTGGAAGACAGTTACTGGTTAGCCAGAGGTTAGCCAGATCTAACAGTTTCAAAGACAGGTAAAGAAAGACAGGCTGTGTCAAGCAGGTCATCCTTGTTTCTTGTTAAATATGTTTCTGTTTTAGACAATGCCTCCTATTAAAGTTCCAGTGCAAAAACCAAGACACTACAAAGTTTCATTAAAACTGAGTGCACAACATCTTGACTCATAGCTAATCCATCTGCCAAAGAAAATGGAGCCAAAATGCCACAGAAAACAATAACAAAGAAAAACTTACATAGAACTTCAAAACAAATTTCTGTAAGAACATATATCAGACATGGAAATGGGTTATTTATGCTACATCAGTATTTATTTTTATTCACTATTATTCGTTTTGGAATTTACCTTTAGTATTTATTTTTATTCACTATTATCAACCTTGGAATGAAATTCCACTGAAAACAGAGGATCAGTTTAAATATCCCCCAGCAAGAAACAAGATTCCAGTATAAGCATGAAACAGACACAAAAAGTAATCAAATAACTAAACAGACAGACTGCTCAGCCAAGGAATGCAACACTCGCTCTAAGCAAAGAAGTGTCTCAAATGGAATACGCAGGAGCTTTTGGATGGTAGCATTTAACAATTTTTAACCTCCTATTTCTCATGACCATCAAGCCTCTTCTATGCATAACCTTCCCCTAAGACAAACAGCCTATGTTCCACTTGTTCCCCAAAGGTCAAACACTGGGAGCAGTGGTGCTATTGACAAAGGATGAGGGCTTCCTCATCAGCTCCACTGTCTTCCATCTGCTCATGCTTACTGATGACCAAGAACTTAAGAAATAATGAGCATTTGTAAGAGTGTGCTTTCTGCTTCTGCACATGATGTTGTCTCATTCAAACCTGAAAGCAAAAGTCTGCACTGATCTGCCATTATCACTAATGATTCAGAACAGAGTATGCACCCCAGGTATGTGACTTTCTACTCACAGAGAAAGGCAAGCAGGCAATGCTTTGTCATTCCTCACCTTCCCCTGCCGATTCTTCCACAGACAGTGATACTAAGTGGGCCAACGCTTAAAATAAATCTAATGTCACTGCTACAAAAATCCATTTCTATAGACAGTTTATTTGTTTATTAGGTAAGAAACCCTTTTTAAAAATATCAAAGGTAACAAGGTAGCAGGCAACAAACAACACAAATGTACAAAAAGTCACAGCAAATAAGTAGTGTCATAACTACAGTTAAGTTTGACATAACTACATGTCTATAAGAAAAAAAGAAAAAAAAATATATATATATATATATATATATATATATATATATATATATATATATATATATATATTTCAGAAATGAAAGCTGCATCTAGTTAGGATCCTATCTACATATATGAAAAAAATGGCAAGACATTTTTCTAAGGCTAACTAAAACATAAGGTAAGACAAACGGAGTAACTTTCTGGATGCAGAAACAGAATATCTTCTATTACATTTTCGCACCACAATTCTGTATTAAAAAGTTATATAAGCCAGATCTTATCTAAACAATCCTGTCTTGGTTTGTGATTTACTGTGGAGTTGCCTGGAAAGAGAAGTTTTATTTGAATTTATATTTTATTTCTTAGCACTGTTTTTTACTGTTTATAGGAAGAAACGGATAGCTTGTAGACAAGATTTACTATGATTTATATTTTTGTTGTTTTTACCTTTAATTTTCACTGTTTGTTGTTGGAAAGAGATAGGTTTTAGACAGACTGCAGAACGGACAATCTACAGCTTATCTAAACAATCCTGTCTTGGTATGTGATTTATTGATCTTCATTATTAAAAACAGGTCCGACTGCAAGCAAAAGCTACTGCACGCATTCACGTGCAATGTAAAGAAATTCCAGCTTTCGTCTGACTTTCAGAACTTGTATAGTCAGAACAATAACTTTACTGTACTTACTTTAGTATTTAGTTGTATATTGTTTGCTTCATTTTTCTTACAGAAGTTGATTTAAGTTTCTCTTTGAATTTTGTGGCAACTGATTTTAATTATTCTTTTTTTGTATAAGTTTTTATTCATATGAAGCTGAATATGGACTCCTTAAAAGAGTATGCCATTATTGATTTGCTAAAGCACAAATAGCTTATACAGTGTAATAAATGCTATGCAAATTTTAAAGTAGCACCTGATATCATTGGTGATCTGTGTTCCTCATGTCAAAAGTTGGATGATTTACTTACTGCTGTTAGCAGTAACTAGACTTATTGATAATGACTGCACTTGTGCAATTGGCACAGCTTGGAGAATTGTTAAAATATTAATGACTCGACTGGTGAGATAAATAATATTAGATGAAGAGCAAACAGACCACATTTAGAAGAGGATGTGTCTATTGTCTATAGAGACCACTCAACCCCTATGAAACAAGATGATGGCCCTGACAACTCTGGAATTCTGGATACAAGTATTCAGCAATCAGACGATTCAGAGTGTTTAGAAAGAAATGAGGAAGTTCACAACAAATAACAAGGAAGAAAAAGTGACTGATAAATGTCTGTACAGTAAGGAGAATACAAACTAAAAAGGACACTGCTTTGTTATGTAACACACAGGTTACAGGCAACGAGAACACTGTTCTATCAGAAAACCTTCAGTCTACAGAAAAGGCAGCATGTTTCCAAAACAGAAGATAAAAAAGAGGCAAAGGGCAGGTGAAAAGGAAGAAATCAAAACTGAATGTGGACGGACTGAAGAACTTTACTGTAAGAAAAAAGAAGAGAAAGATACACACTGACAACATAGCTCAATCTGTGGATATACAAGGTAAGCTGGATGAGAACTGCATGCTTGTAAATGTAATATGCAGTGAAAACAGTGGGAATAATAAGACTAACGGTGATGAAGATCGTATTACTGGATTAGAAGTTGAAGATTCTTCAGATCTGGTCATAAAAGATATTCTTGTAATTGGAGATTAATATTAGAGGAACTGATACTTACATCTGCAGAGAAGATAATGAACATCGAACAGTGTTATGCTTGCCAAAAGCAAAAATAGAGGATGTTAGATAAGCCTTAGAATGGCTTAATGTAAGAAAGTATAGATCTATTTTTGTTCATGGCGGCACAACTCATCTGCAAGGACTCTCTGATTGCTAGTAGGGAACTTACAGTCCTCTTAGATAGTATAGCTTGTACTGGTGTTAGGACATACTTTTCACAAATTGCATATAGAACGGAGAGTCAGGTCACCATGAATGAAAAGATTTTGGGGGTAAACACCTACATGAAAAAAATGTCCTGTTTTAAAAAATGGAAATGTGTAGAGCATCCAAGCCTTATTTTGGGGACACGTGTTCAGATAGGACGGCACTCTATTTGTTAAGATCAGGCAAGAGGATTTTTGCTGCAGATATTTTGCAATATTTGACAAACACAAGGCAGGATTTTTGCCAGGTCAAAAATTTAACAATTCACAGACAGCAACATTTGTTGCATCTCTGATGGTTGATAATGCTAGGAGCACTAATATTAAAAGTTTTATTACTGGAAAATTTGCTACATTCTCATAAGATTGATATTGTTATTACTTGTGAAACATCGTTAAAGAACAATGACTGGATACCAGTTCTGTCAGGGTATAATGTTTTTATTGCAATAAATGAATTGTATTGAAGAGGGCTGTGCACAATAGATGCCCTCACAATCTGACAGATTTCGAGTGCTTTTGCAAGGAAGAGTGGGAAATATTGCCAAGTCAAGATATGCCATGCTGATAGACTCCTACCCAAGAAGAGTGAATGCTGTAATTAAATCAAAAGGTGCTTAAACAAAGTATTAGTTTAAGGGTGTGCACACTTATGCAACCAGCTTATTGTATGCTTTTATTTTTTATATTTTTCCCCTAACAGACTTGTTTTTCAATTGAATTGTACAGGTTATAGGTTACATTAAAGGTGGGAAAAGTTTTGAAATTATTTAGTGTAGTCTCATTTTTTTATATCACAAAAATCTGGCATTTTAACAGGGGTGTGTACACTTTTTATATCCACTATATATCCTTCCCTTGCCTTTGTATACATAGCCATCTACACAAAATAAACCCTTTTTAAAATTCTGACAAACACTACAATGTTTATAATGGCATTATTTGTAATCTTCTGAACCTAAAAGTCACAGCAGGATTTTCGTCCTCTCTAAGATTTGTGGGCTTCCTTCACAAATCTCTTCATCAAAACACAAAACCAATAGTTTGTATTGTTATATGTATCACTTCTATCTGACATCACTTCTACTGTCTCAGAAACTATATTCATGAAGTAAATTTCTTTAAAATGGATTCAAATTGACTCAACAAAGAAATTTTAAGTAAATACAATTAAGAACTGCTTTCATTGAACTTCAAAACATGTTTTTTTCAGGGGGCAAGCCTTGCCTGCATATCGCCACATCCCCAAACTAATATAGAGAGTACAATAAATTAGTGAATCCTTTTCACAATGTCTTTCACCTTATGAGCATAGTGGAATATTTTTTGGTTCCATTGACACATGAATGTCAGTCATAATGGATGCATTTTTTTTATCCTTGTGAATTTCTGGAATGACTTACCTTTTATCAGATACTCAAAGATATTCCCTGGGAATCGGAAAGGTGAACCACAGTGCATTCGCATTTGCTTAGAAGGTTTCTACAGTGTTGCAAATCCAAACAACTCTGAGATTGATCTCCTACTGCAGCAATATGAAGTTAGCAGCCAAAGCATGGACAGCAGTCTCTGTGGTAAAGTCACATGCAAATGCAGCAGTCTGTGGACATAACCAATGCCAATTATCCATGTGCCCACCTCCCCAGATATAGTGCTGATAACAGAAGAGAATTGTTCTAACTATATTTTGGCTATGAGGAGTAAAAAGCATATGTTGTCTTTTGATGTCTTACACCCTTTATTCCTATGGATGGATTGGGCTCACTGTGAAGCCGTGTGTGTGTGTGTGTGTGTGTGTGTGTGTGTGTGTGTGTGTATGTGTGTCCATACATGTTTGTAGGGGTGTAAATGCAGCTGCCGGGATAAGTGAATGTGAATGCCTATGTTGTCTGTGGTTGGGTCACACAGTGAAGCCATCTCAGCAAATGTGCGTGTAGGAGTGCTCATGCGGGTGTACAAGTGCATGGTTCTGTGTGTCGGTCTGGTAGGGTAGTGTTTGATTCACAGACATGGTAATTAGTAGATAATAAGGCGTTTCTTGGTGCAGCATTACCATGTCTCTGAACTGTTGATTATCACTGTTGCACTAATTGGCAATTCCACATTGCCCAATTAGCCATGGCTGTGATAACTTTTCTGAATCACAGGGATTCCATTAAATCTGGTGAAAGAAAAAAATATTTACACATTCTATCAGAACAATGCCAGTCTTTTTATATGTTTTGTCTACATCAATAATAGACAAATTCTTCATAAAAAATAATGCCACTCAACAAAATATCTATCTTTTCTTTGTAAATAACCATATCCAATATAACTAGGGCACTGCTCATCACACATAAACAAGGATTGTTTTGTAAATTAGGTAACAATTTTATCTGAGTCACTGTAAATTTATAAATTGTTTTGCTGTCAGGTTTCTCACAAAAGTGGTCAATGTCTGTGAGTGCAGAGAACAGGGAAGGCTTAAATGTACTTAGAGAATGGGCAAACTGTACATCAACACCCTGATTGGAGAACAAATATTCTCCAGCAGGTTATTAATGTAGAAGTAATGGCCACTGATAAATGAGCCCACAGCTTCACAGCAGCACAACAACCTGCTATGGAGCTCAGACTGAAAAAAACTAAAAGTCTTTCAGCTTTTCCCGGTTAGGGGACGCCACAGCGGAACTCCTGTCCGCTAATGATTGGCAGTGGATGTTTATGGTGCCGAGTTGCCAGCCCGACGCCCAACCTTCAAAGAAGGCACGTCCATTCACGCACGCACTTACCTGCATGTCTTTAACGTCACTCGACCACAGGGAGGACATGCAGACTCCACACAGAAGGCGCTCCAGCTGAGAATCAAACGGGAGAACTTCTTGCTTTGAGGTGACAATGCTAACCGCTGCACCACCACGGCCTCAGACTGAAAAAAACTAATGGTCTCCATTGTTTTATGCTGACTAAGCAGTGGTTCTGCTGTTTAGTGAGAGATAGGGGTTGGGGGCTGCCATAATGATTAAGGTGTTTACCTTACAAACACAAGGTGCAGGGTTTGATTCTCACATGGGGTAATTGGCTAGGCTACAAATGGCCCACAAGGGCAGTTAGCCTAGTGCTAATTTATGAACCCATGAGTGTAAAATGTAAAACAACAACAAAAAAAGGAGAGACTGTGTGTGTGTGTGTGTGTGTGTGTGTGTGTGTGTGTGTGTGTGTGTGCTTGTGTGTGGGTGTGTGTATATGTGTGTGTGAGACAGAAAGAAAGCAAGACTGATCTTGTATGACTGAATACATGTATGAAAGTAGAAGAGACTGTGTGTGAGAGAGACTGAGAGAGAGTGAGAGCAACCTTGTGTGGGGTCTATATTACATGCTCGAAGTTTTAAAACTTCAACTCTCATATGATCAACACCATATGAGCGAAGTTTTAAGATTTTGAACAAATAATAAAAAATTAAAAAAAAAAAAAAAAACTTGCCTGAGCACTCCGGGCAGGGGAGCAAGCCCCCCTGCACCCCCCACATGGGGGGATGTGCCCTCACACCCCCCACTACTTAAACATAACACCTCTAAGATTGCACTACATTGAAGTAAAGGGAAATATTCCCTACGCCGATCTCCTTTGAAACTTGTGAGCTTTCAAAAGTTCGCTCATATGGTGTCGACCATATGAGGCTCAAACTTTTGAATGTTCGCAATTTCTAATGGAACCCCGTGTGTGAGTGAATGCATGTAAGAAAGCAGAGGAGACTGTGTGTGTGTGTGTGTGTGTGTGTGTGTGTTTGTGTGTTTGTGTGTGTGTGTGTGTGTGTGTGTGTGTGTGTGTGTGTGTGTGTGTGTGTATGATATTGAGACTGAGAGTGATCTTGTGTGAGTGAATGTGAGCATGAAAGCAGAGGAGACTGTGTGTGTATATGTATGTGTGTGAAAGCAGAAAAGACTGTGTATGTGTGTATGAGAGAGTGAATGGGCTCTATGTAAAATTGTGTTTTACTTGGTTATTATTTTTTAATCACTATATTATTTTTTATATATGTTTGATGTAAAATGCTTCCTCTCAACACCATTAACTTGCACAATAGCATGTTTGAAACATTAGGCGGAGGAACTACTTTATATTAAAAATATATATATAAAAATAATATAGTACTTAACAAAATAAATAAGCAAGTAAAACACAAGAATTTTATAGACAGCCCATTCTCTAAGTGCAATAATGACCTCCAGGGTGCGTGTTAATGTATAATTAATGCCCTTCCAGGGGTTTAGAGGCCCACCACCTGTGGTAGCGGGCCTCATAACACCCCTGGGCAGGCGTTAATTACACATCAACACACTCCCTGTCAGGCATTATTGCTTGCTTGGCTTTCTATTTTTAAAGTTTTTTATATGACACACACCTTGATAAAAGCAGCAGGTATAAGTTTAGAATTGTTTCTACTACTTCTGTTCTTTTCAATTAGTATGAAAGAAAATTTCTGGGATTCACAAAGATTTTTTGCTCACTCTAACTGACCAACATGGGTTACGAGACACTGAAAATCTCCATCACAGAGACATGGTGGAGCCACACAGAAAAACATCTCGTCAGTGGCTCATAGCGATATCTTTTATTCAAACACTGTGCTGTCAGACTTGACAGTGCTAGCATTGTCCCTACCAGCCCACACATATTGCAGTATCAGAGGCAGCCCTACTTACGTGCCTGACACACACACACACACACACACACACACACACACACACACACACACACACAAACACGCACGCATCCATACACAAACACACATGACTTCACTTTACTTACTTGCACTATGACTACTCCCCCTATAGGAGTGAATGGGTAAACACTATCAAAAGATGCCATTCATTTTTAATCCGAGAGAAAAAGTTAACTCTGTACAGCAATTCTCTTCATTGCCCAGATGAATAAGTCTAGATTTGTCACCAATTCCAGGAGACAGCACATTGCTAATTAGCATTAACTGCTCCAGTGGGCTGCTACATTAGCATGCAGCCTCCCCATCATTTCTGCTCCCCACTATGGCCAGTTCCAGAGGAAAAAAACTGTAAGACAGTAGTCATTAATTGGAAGGGCTTACTAGAATAATGTCTGTAATAATGCGGTTTCATTCACAGTTACAGATTTAGAAGAAAAGTCAAAAATCTTGGAATCCAGTCTCCTACAACTGTGCTGCTGCTTTTTTTTTAAACTGGTGGTGTGATGTCATCTGACACACCTTTTCTGTCCACTGATAAACGATACTTTGTTTTAACTACTACTTTGCTACTATACAGATTATTATTTTATAATCATTTACATTTCTTAATGTATTTTTCAGATCTTCCTCCTTATGTAGTTTAGTGAATAACTCATACATGTTAGGTTCAAAAACTGACACAGTTTCAACTACAAATGATATGTATAAATTGTATTTTTTTTCTAACGCGGAAGAGACTGCTGATGAAATTCTAGAAATTTTTAAGTATAGATAAGATTCTACTGCAATAAATAGTTAAATTACCAATAACTGTCATGTTTTAATTTAGAAGGTAATGCTAAAGTTTACAATGCTTTGGTAAGCAGTTACTTCTCATAAATTGTTGTGTCTTTTGGCTTGGAACTCCGGTCCGCTAATGATTGGCAGTAGATTTTTACTTCTCATAAATAAAATTACTAAATGAATGTAAACTTTTTTGTAGTAAAGACACGTCTAGTAATATCTGTAATGAGAATCAATGGAGAAAAGACACTTTTTCCCACGGGCTGTGCGACCAATGTTTCTTTTGGCCAACAACCTCCTTATATACATACATACATAGTGTATTAAAACCTATGAACCTAGAAAGTCATTGTAATTTTAAATTTTGTCTACCAATGTGGTATATACAGCAAGTTGCCTGAGAAATGAAACTTTTATGTGGATGCACTAAAAAAGCCTTAAAAATAGAACATATAAATACACAAGGTCTATTAATCAGAATAATACAATTACTTTTAAAACAAAAGAATAGCTTATTAATTTGATAGTGCTTACAAGGAATTCAGGGTAGATGTGGAATGTATCTTGAATGCTCAGGGATATTTACTTTATTTATTAATTTATTTATTGAAATTTGTTGCCCTGGAAAGTCCACTGGGTCAGAAACCCATTTTCAGTGGAGGGCCCGGGGAGAAAAGCTCCACAGGTAATCAAATACTGTACAGAACAAATACAAAGTGAAAGATATATATATATATATATATATATATATATATATATATATATATATATATAGCATTAGCATAAGGTGGGGAGCAATGTTATATAGTTAATACATAATTATCAGACTGTATGGATACATAACATACTTTCAATCACAAGAAAGTAATCATAATCGTGAGTAAATTGTACATATCGTAGGTAGGAGAAACATCATATAGAGAAGAAAAAATAATATAACAGAGAGTTAGAGTAGGATCTGAGTAGTTAAGTGTGTGAAGTTAAGGGACTTGCACTGTATTTCACAGGTACAGCTGGGATTATTTAAATAGTGGGTTTTTAGTGCAGCTTTAAAGGCTATTAGGGAGTCAAGGTGAGTAATGTATGGGGAAGCTATTCCATAGTTTGGCAATGTTGTAGGAATATAGGCACTGTCTGCTCTTTTGCTGGGTTTAGCTACATTTAAAAGTGTCCTTTCCGTGTGTAAGATAGACTGGAGTGCAGGACAGCTATCAGATTTGAAAATTAACTTATAAGCAAGTATTAATTGAGTATAATAGAGATAGTGGTGAAATTCAAGCCAGGACAGGTTTGAGATAGCTTTGCAGTGGTGTAAGTGGTTGGGCATGTTACAGGCAAATTTTGCTGTCTTTTTAGTAGGAAGATTGAAGCTTATTACTGAGGGATGTGTGGAGGTTGGTGAAAATGGGACTTCCATACAAGAGGGATGGGATAAGCAAAGTGTTTGCTAGTTTTATCTTAGTTTGTTTATCTAGGTAGAGTTTATGTCGATAAAGTTTGCCAAGATGAAATGTGTTTTCTTTACTGTACTGAGAATGTGTTCTTCAAAAGAAAGTTTGTTATCAACAGTGATCCCTAAACGTTTTGCAGATAGCACCTGTAATAGTTCTGTATTATTATGTGAAAAAATCTTGAATTCTGCAGTTGGAGGTTTTGATGAAAATAGTAACAATTTAGTTTTTTGGTGGCTCAGCATTAATTGAGAGTCATTTATCTATGGATGTGAATACATCTTGGGTGATCTTCTGGAGGTCAGCCAAACCGTTGGAAGATGAGATGATAGTTGAATCATCTGCATACTGAATTAATATGCTTTGCTAGGAGGCTTTATTAAGATCATTAATGAATATATTACAGAATAGTGGTCCTAAAATGGACCCTTGTGGGACTCCTGTTTTATTTCATTTAGGTAGGAGGAAAACCAGGTTAACAGGCTTGGAGAGCATCCACGTTTTTCTAAACACTGTAATAACTTAGGGTGTGATACTGTGTCGAAAGTCTTTGATAAGTCTAACAGGAGTCCTGAAGTTGATAGGCCAGCATCAAGAGCTTTATTCACAGTGTCAGTGAAGGAGAGTAAAGCTGTGGTTGTGTTATGTCCAGGGTGGAATCCATGTTGAGTGGGAGCTAGGAGGTTGTTGTTACTAACGTGATTTAGTAGTTGGGATTGCTTGCATTTTTCTAGGATTTCTGATAACGGGGAGAGAATGGAGACTGTCCGGTAATTTGAGAGATTGTGTGCATTACCACCTTTTTGTAGTGGAGTTATAAAATACTTTTTCCACAGTTGGGGGACATAAGATTCAGAGACTGAACGATTAATAAGAATACTTACAGGGTAAGCTATAGCATTGGCAGCAAGTTGTAAGTATTCAGGCAGAAAATTACTAGCGGAGAGTGAGCAGGGCTTTAGTCTGGTTAGCAATTTTAGAATTAGGGATGTAGGTATTGGTTGCAGTGGAAAAGGAGGACTGGGTGGGTTATTGTTAGAGGAAACCATAGTGTGTATAGAGGTAGATATGGGGTCTATTTGTGTGGTATTCTGGGAGTGAGGGTTGCTTTTTGTAGATGAATCCTTGACTATTTTTTGAATGGTGTCAATGAAATGGGTGTTAAATACTTGTGCTATCTAGTGAGGGTCTTTGTTGGGAAAGGGTGATGGATTTTGAATGTTACCAGGATTAAGCAGGGAGGATACAGATTTCCAGATTTTTTTTGGATTATTATTTTGGGAGGATAGTTGTGAGGAGAAATAGGTTTTCTTATCAGTTAAGATAAGTTTTTTTGCAGTATTTCAAAGTTGTTTAAAATTTTGTTCATTTGCTTGAGTTCTATTTTTTCCATATTTTCCAGTTTTTGTCTCTAGACAGGAGGACTTGTTTAGTTTGTTTTGTTAGCTAGGGGGCAAGGTTAGGTTTTGTTCATTTTGTACAAAGAGGTGCTAAGCTATTTAATGTGCTAAGAAAGATGTTATTGAAATAATCTACAGTGTCATCCAGAGGTAGTGTTTTTATTGGGGTCCAGTTGCGAGCTACTAGGGTATTGATTAATATGTCTTGATTAAAGTGGGCAAGGTTCCTGGTAGATTTGTATGTGTGAGGTTTGCGGATTTGTATTTGGGTTCTATGGGTGTAAGCAGGTAGGTGGTCACTTAAAGTGTTTGGGAGGGTGCCAGTATTGGAGTAGTAGTGGGGGTGAGATACTAGAATCCAATCTAATGTCGATTCTGCTCGGGATTTTAAAGCATGTGTAGGCTCTGTGATAAGTTGTGTGAAACTATGGAGGTTAATGCTGGAAGCAGGAGCTTTGGAGGTTAGTTTTTCCAATTAATGTTAGTGTCGCCTAGAATAACAATTTATTGGGAGATATTTTCATTAATCCAACATACAAAATCTTCCAAATGGGGGATTTTTTGACCTGGGGGAATGTAGATAGCAGCAATACAGAGTTGTTTATTAGTGTTTATATGAACAGATGTTATTAAGATCTCCATACTATTGAAAGTGGGGACAGTTTTTGGATGAATATTTATTGCTAAGGAGTCTTGATAAATTAAGGCTACACCTCCACCTTTTTTATGGGGTCTGCCATTAAGAAGAATGTTGTAACCTGGGGGAAGGATTTCTGTGCTGGATACATGTGTTTTAAGCCAGGTTTCAATTATTGCTACAATGTCTGGTGAATGGTGACAAAGCCAGGACTGGAATTCAGTAATTTTGTTGCAGAGGCTTCTTGCATTAATTGTTACAAAATATAAATCATTGGTTTTAGAGGAATGACTGTTCTTTGGCAAATTATTTGGACTAGGATTGGGGTGGACATCTCCACACTGAGTTAATGCTAGGAGAAGATTTAGTAGTGTCGGTGGTTGGAGTGTTTTTAGCAAAGGTATATGTGGATAGTGTTGTGTTATTTTCAGTTTAGTATCTGTGGGGGAAGTTGTGGTTTGGCTAGACATAGAGTACTGCTTACTAATAGGGATGGTGAGATGTTGGAGTAACTATTTAAATTCTGTTGTAAATGTGTAGCTAGTGTTGTGGATGTTGGAGAAGATGTATTTAATCTGGAGTGTATGATGGTGGAGAGGGATAATAAGAGCAGTAAAGCAGTAAGGACAAGTGAGATAAATAAGAGTCCTAGTAAGTGACTCATATTGGATTTTATGGATTGGAGTTGGTTGTATATGTTAAAAGAGGTGGTGGAAAGTGTTGTGCTATAGGAGGGGATGTGGCAGGAGAGGGGAAGGGATTGTTAATGATATGAGGTATGGTATTGGTCAAGGTGGAGACAGGGTGGAGTTACAGGATGAATAAATGTAATGAAAGAGGGAGTGGATGGGAATGGGGGTAGGGGAGTGGACTGAGCCTGAAGCGGAGGCTGAATGGAGCAGGTGGAACCCGCCTTCACTTGAAGGCAAAAAAATAGCTATCTCCATGAGCCAATAAGCAAAGGAAGGAAGAACAGTTGCAAGTTGAAGGAACTATTTAAAATACACGAGTGTACATGTGCTGAAAAGACTAGAATATTACAAAGCTCAAAGAGTTGTTAGCAAACAACGTCTGAGGGAGAGAGAATGTCAGAAATTAAACAAACAAATGCCATGGAATCTTATTCATCACAAATGGTACTTATAGTTGTGCACACTACTGAGGGACGCCCATGGGACAGAGAGAAACAGAGTGTAGTCAGGCAGAGGTTTTTAGTATTTAAACATGGTGCCGCAGCTCAGGGGAGGAATAAGTAAACTCTCAACAGGAAGAGGGAGGGAATAGACAGGATTGACATGGCTGGGATGCTTACAATAAGATTATATTATGAGACCGAAAAAAAAAGGGGGGGGTTAAGAACCAAAACTCGGAGAAAGCTGCGAGAAGACAGGATTGATAGGGCTAGGAAACTTACAATACAATTATGTTAGGAGAACAATTAAGGGGGGTTGGCTATGAACCAGGACTTGGAGAAAGCGGTGAGAAGAGAAAAACAATCAACCAGCTAGCCCAGGTCAGTACCTAAAGGTGTCTACTTATCTATGTGAACTCAAAAGCAGATTTAGTAGAGCATCAGGGAAGTAGAATATAAAATAAATGCAAAGCTTTGGGAAACTGTACATATTTGTTACAACAAACAGGAGAATTAAATATAAGAATATAAAACAAATGTAATATACAAGATAAAAAAAATATAAGAATATAAATTAAATGCAAAGCTTTGGAAAAAATGTACATATTTGTTACAATAAATGGGAAGGAAAAGGGGGGGGGTCCAGTAGTGTGCACAGCAGAAGAATCAGTAGGAGTATCACAGAGAGAAGATTATAACAGACCTACACTGCTCACAGTCTGTTAATAAAAATAGGTCTTGCAGTAGCTTTTACTGGTTTGTACGGGGTTCCGCTCTCCATGTTCTTGTATGCAGGCAGTTGCTTCAGGTTTTTTTTTTGTTGTTTTTGTTGGACCTTTGAGTGTGTTTAAGGGAAGTCTGTTGATAAACATAGGACTTGAAGTAGCTTTTACTGGTTTGTACAGGGTTCTGCTCTTGGTGTTCTTGTATGCAGGCAGTTGCTTCAGTTTTTTTTTGTTTTGTTTTTGTTGGACCTTTGAATGTTTTTAAGGGAACTGCTCACAGTCTGTTGATAAAAGTAGGACTTGCAGTAGCTTTTACTGGTTTGTACAGGGTTCCGCTCTCTGTGTTCTTGTATGCAGGCAGTTGCTTCAGTTTTTTTGTTTTGTTTTTGTTGGGCCTTTGAATGTGTTTAAAGGAAGTTGTGCACACTACTGAGGGACGCCCGTGGGACAGAGAGAAACAGAGTGCGCAGTCAGGCAGAGGTTTTTAGTACTGAGTGCTTTTGAATGCTCGAGTTTCCTGACCCTTTGAGAAATTACTTGTAATATTTTTTGGTTGATTAAATACCATGTGATTTTAACTTGGATATTTAAGACTTTCAACAATTCACTGCACCAGTCCAATGAAGTGCTGACAATGCTTAGTGGTTTAAAAATGAGTTTTTACTTCTCTTCTTTGCCTGAGCATGCCTTTTGTTTATGTTTGTATTACAGTCAGATATTACATCATAGATCACTTGAAATGGTGTAGCAGGCTAAATGATCATAGTAAAACTCTTACAACTCTATCAACATGATAACTAAATTAGCTAAAATATCAACATGTCAATGTAAAGTATTAACTGCAGGATCAGCAGCATAGGTAAAGTCCACAAGCTCTTACAAGTATTCCAAACCTTCAGTGAAAAGTTATGGAAGGGATACCATTGACAAATATGAATAATTGCAAACCACTGGAAAAATAAAATTCTGGTAACAATAAACAGGACAGTCAAGTAACAGAGCTCCAATGAATGAAGCATAAAAAAGATAAAAGATACAGGTTGAATAAAAGTAACAAAGTTGTGTACTGCAGGATACAACTGGAAGACATTTTAAAGATGCGACGAATATACACAGTTCCTTGTTAAGAGGGAAGAGTATATACTTTGAATACTTTGCTGGATCTGAATTTAGGAAGGAAGTGTACAAGGTAACAGAAAAATCAGAAGGTTAGCAGTCAGAAACAAGTGCTGAAGATGTGTAAAGGTAAACTAGATGACTAGCAAGGGTAACTAACATCGGTATAAAGCCATATTTTGAACAACACTTTTTTTCCCTTTGTGTTGTTCTTCCGATGATTCACCAAGTGGCACCCTTTCCTGTTTTTGACTTATTTATCCTGCCTAATGGGGTGACAGCTGGGCACCTGTGGTCGGGGGATCTACTTAAGAAGCTTGAAGTTTCAAAACTTCGAACTTCAAACAGCCAAGACCATAAGATGAAAATGTTGAAATTTTGAAAACATAATAAAAAAATAAAAAACAAAAAAAAAAATTGTATGTTTTTGCAGTGGCAAGCCATCCTGTACCCCCCACACCCCCAGCTAAATAAATATACTAACTCTGAGATCACACTACAGTAAGGAAAATGGTAAACTTCCCATTCCATGCTGTATGGCGATCTCCATTCAAAACATTCAACGTTTCAAAAGTTCGATCTTATGGTCTCAGCCATTTGAAATTCAAAGTTTTGAAACTTTGAGCTTCTGAAGCAGATCCATGGTTCAGGTAAGAGCCCAATGATGCATTCCCTGATCAGAGAACCTAAATAGGTCATTCATTCGCTAATCTGAGACAAGGATTGGGTGATAGTAAGGGAGTCAGTATCGCTAATCCCGCAAGTTTTCCTAACTTTCCTTCTCATAGTTGACTTGCATACTGCATTTAATGTTGTGCCACAGGTAATACATATGACCTACTGCGCATGCAGCCTGACAAATCAGTGAACTGCCAGCAGCATGGGCTTTGTATAGTAACTGCTACTGATCACTTACATTATTGTATATGTTACCAATGCAGCAAGTCAAACTGCCTCCCCTTCTGCTGATACATGTAACAGCATCGGCCATTTTCTCCCATCCTTCCCAACTGGCCCCTCCAGCTCCTCTACCATTAATCGAATACTGATTACCTCATTCACATTTGGAGATTTATACTTTTGCATCTATATCACAGGATTGGTCCATAAGAATAATTTAAGTTATGTATTGATTTCAGCAATTCTTCTCATATCAGAAAAGAAGGAATTCTAATGAATTGGGACAAAAACAGAGAATGGCTTTTCAATACAAAGGACAGAGAATTGAGGGAGGCAAAGAATGAGAACTCCACCATCCTGAATCAAAAGTGTTAATGAGGTTAAAACAGTAAACAGCCTGAAGCAGTACAGGAAAACAACATATGTACAAATGCTGTAGCTAAGAATTGGGAACAGCAGGATGGCTAGCTGCTTGAGTGGAAGGCAGCTGACCTTGGCAAGAGTGGTCCAATCAACAAGGAAACTAATCATTGATGTCGAACATGACTTTCGTCATTAAGTCTAAAACCTTCTTCTAAAACTGTACATCTTTTAGGCTACTATTGCACTAAGTCAAAACCATACTCATAAATGAACACCTCACAAAACAAAAATAAAATTGAAAACAAATATTAATTAAATCCGTACAGAAATAAAAAATTGACAAATACATCCCTTAGCAGATATTTTTGTCACATTTTATGTACAAAATACTACTACAAAAGTGTTGTATTAAACGAAAACGTAAAAAAAAGTCATAATGAAAACTGCAGACACATCCTTACAATATTCAGGCCCAAGTTTTATAGTGCTGGTTGACACACACAACAACTGCGTATGTCAGTGACTAGAGAGGCTATGTATGTACTTCTAGAGAGGATTTTTCTACAGTAGTTAGAAGCTGAAATAATGGCAAACCAAACTATAACCATGGACAGTCTCTGATGCTGATATCCCAACCCATACTGACTTGTTAGGACTCAGGGAAGCATGTCAAAATGCTGATCCAACCCCTATATCTTAGGGTCTTTGTTCCTGGAGACATGGGTGGTCCTTCTGGGACATGCCAGAAACAAAGATGCTGTCCTTCTGGGACATGCCACAAACAAAGATGATGTCCTGTGAACCTAGTACTGCTCTAGACACAAGCCTAAAGAAAGTCAGATACAGAAGGTATATGACTTGCTACAGAAAATAGATGGAAAGTGATGTAAAGTGTCCAGCATGCAAACTCACAAAAGCACTATGTGCCATCTCCATGGCTCTCAAAATCAAGACAATAAACCTTCGGCTACTTTCTGCATTCCCTATGCTTCTGCTTTACCTAACATAAGACACATGCATCTGAACTTGCTTTTTCAATAATCTGCACATAAAAATGAAGTCCATACTTCATGAATAAAAACAGAAAAAAACTTAGCTGTTAGATACATACATGCTTTCATTAGGCGAAATGCTGTCATTCAGGTACGACCCATTAGTGTTCTCCATTTCCGCTAGCCTGTAAAACAAAACAATCAAATTACAGTCATATTATTGGTTAATTCTGCTCCTTATTTACAGCATGCAATGTAGTTAATGTATTAAGACAGTCCAAGTTACATGCCTATTATGATGATAATGCTAGAGGCATTAATGTTATACTACAAAATATTAATACTGGCCTTTTCTACAGACGTTAAATTTTTTTAACTAACACTCTTCGGCTGTGTTCATGACACACACTACATGCAGCAGCAAGGCCCATGAAATATGTTCTCGACTACACAATTTTTGCTGCAGTCAAGATGTTAATAAGCATTTATGGCATACAACATTGTTACTGACATATGAATACACAAGTTTAGCAAGGTAGTGCTGTGTGAAGCAACTATACAATACCTATGTAGGCTGTCAGAAGTAGAGATTGTGTGCTTCTTTCCATAACCAGTGACCAATCCTAATTTTCAAAAATCTCTGCTATTTTATTCTAAATCTGACTTTCCAGGGGAATCTAAATTTAACAAAAAAGGTCCCATTTCTTTATTTTAATTTAACCTCACTAACCAAAACTACTTTGATTTTGTATATCGTTGCTTGATATGAATGACTTCCAGGCACCATTTTCTAGGCATTCCCCAATGTGAAGGCTGGCTACATGGTACTAACTATAAATTCTTACCAAACTAGAACAAGATTAATGTGAAGTCTACCTGCTAGCGTAATGTTCGATTCGAGAATGAGTATCATCATGCGACAGCTGAGGGGAAGACGCAGGCCTGAAACAAAGCAAAAGGGCTTGATTGTTAGTGTTTTCAAATCCTCCTTAACCAACTGATATATTTCATCCACTTGTACCTGACATCAGCTCACAGAAGTGATCCATTCAACTGCACACATACAATATCTCTTTGGAAAATCCAGCTACTCTTGAAAAAAAAAATGCTTTAAGTGGTGTCAGAAGCATAGCTGGTTTAATTATCACCCTGCGATGGCTATGAATCAGTGCCCCACAACCTTAGCTCTACAAGCGAAGAGCAAAAAATAAAATAATAAAAAAAAAAACTTCATTTATTACAGTTAGCCAACCAGCATGATATGCCCCCAAACCCCAGCCATTCAAGCTCCGTTTCTGTGCTTCACCCCAAGCTCTCCTTTAAAATATATTTATAAAAAAAAAGAGCATTTCTTCTTTTAAACTGTAGCAAACAATTGCTTGCATGAAGCACTTTAGTTTAAAAAAAAAAACAAAAAAAAATGTTTATTTTTAAATTGTAGCATATACTTGCTAGAGTTTATACCCTGCCTGCATGGAGCACTGAAGCTTTTGTTTTTTTTTTTTTTTTTACTTTCAATTTACTTCCAAGCTGTTTGCTACAATGTAGCAAGCTGCTGCTACAGTTTAGACAACACATGGAGTGGTCCTGCTTTCATGTTTGCTCTCATGTTTGATTGCAAATGCAATACCACGTTTTAAAAGCCAGTATTACAGCCATGCAGAAACATACACATATTCATTCACTTCCCTATTTCAATCTGTTGATGGTGACAGGGGAACCAGAGCCCAAAAGCAGTAAGTCAAACAACCAATCCTGGACAGACACCTACAGAACACAGGATAGACACGTACACCACAAACATGGGAAATTCGGAAAGCAGGAAAGTCAGCTATTTGAATGTCTTTGGATGTGGAAGGAAATTGTGTGTGTGTGTGTGTGTGTGTGTGTGTGTGTGTGTGTGTGTGTGTGTGTGTGTGTGTGTGTGTGTGTGTGTGTGTGTGTGTAATATCTATATCAAGTAATCTACCTATCTGTCTGTTTGCATATATGGTTTACCTAGTGTTGGTTGAATGTATGTCAACTCAATTCTCTGTATTGTTTACACACTTTGGTTGACTATACAAATGGTCGATAGATGGAAAATAATGGAAATCCCCAGAGTTGTGCGAATATTTCCTTACTTGAGTATTGCGTGATCTCAGAGTTAATATATATATATATATATATATATATATATATATATATATATATATATACGTATATCATTAGTAAGGGGTGTAGGGGTTCATGGGGGCATGCCCTCCCTGTAACAGAAAAAAAAACAACACTGTTTTTAACTTTGCATGTGCCGAGGAGTAACCTTGGCATGTGCGCAAAAGTGTGTTGAACTTTGACTTCCATGTTAGTGTGTTGACATTAGCCACATCAACTTAACTTCAATTTGACGAGAGCCAGTATAAATCTATGTCATTTGCCCGAGTGTTCATTTGACTTTAAAAGAAGTCAGTGTACATCAGTAATGGTCATTTTTTGCACCCCACTGCTTCTGTTGTCACACTTCTCATACATACACATATTAATTGCAGTGTTGCATAAACTTGGACAAAAAAAAAAACACAACACAAAGTGAATCAGTGCTAATCCACAAACACATACTGCTAAAGATCTGGAATACGACACAATAGTGACCACTACCAATCCACATACAGTCATCTAGACTCACTTCCCTAAAAAGTCTTACAATCAGAATCAACACCATCACATACTGTCTACAGACTTCAACACCTTTATATCAGTTGTGATTCAGTCGCACAAGGTTTCAGCTTTCACCCAGTGGTGTTTGACCACTTGTATTCTAGTAAAATGAGTATTCAACTAAATTACATAGACCCATATATACACATACATCTACTGTATGTATATAAGTATGTATATCTATGAAAGTGAATTTCATGTCTGTGAAAACTCAATCATCTGTCAAGGAACCACACACACACACACACACATATATATATATATATATATATATATATATATATATATATATACAGATATATATATATATTTATATACAGATATGTATATACACTACCATGGCTTTATTCAAGTTCATTTTTGTCAAATTTGACTATTGGGTAATAAAACAAATTTTGCATGTACTGATAAATAATAAGGTAAAGATCTGGTCCCTACTTGGATTACCAAAAGGACAGGAAACACTCAATGCTAGCATATGTCAGAATGCAGCAGGTATAAAGGTATCTTCACTACCTGACCTCTGAGGACCTGATAGCCATTATTCCCTCAGACATGCACATTACCTGAAATGGTAGCCCTTCACTACATGCAAGGTGTTTATCATTCTATCCATACTAACAGGAGTGACTAGCTTATTTTTACAGGTGTTCAACCAGTGACATTTTACTTTTTTTACTTAAGATGAACCAAATCTGGTAATGCTGCTTCATTTCGCTTTACATATTGTAACCTTCCATACAAATATTGTTTCTACCAGGATATATAGAGTGGTGGCAAGCAGTGTAGCACTGAATGACGACAATGAGCAGGAAACTTGCGATGTTTTGGAGACCTGGGTTTTATTCTTATAGTCTGCAGTAATACATTATGAGACTTGAAAGTCAATAAACCAGGCCAAGACTATTGTGTTACCCTTAAAGCCAAGGACGTATATACAGTTGGTCTTATCCAATTAAACAGAATGAAAAAATGAAGTTTTTGATTTTTCTTTTTAAACTGCTGACCATTTTAGCTTGTATTTCTGATAAAGTTCTGTGTAAATAAATAGGACAAAAGCGCTAAAATACAAGTTTGTGTCAGGAAGCCTTGCCGTGGTGGATTTAGTGGTGTTGGATTTGTTACTGGTTCTCTGTTTCGTGAATTTGAGTTATCTAGTTTTTTTTCATTTGTGGCTGGAGAGGTTTCAACTCAAGACACCCTTTTAAATTTGACCACAGATCCTGTACCTGAGGATTTTGTGGTTTTGACTCAGCAGTTTCAGTGATTAGCAGTTTTTTTGGATGAAATGATTCTAAAAGTAGCATGTCTGTACCAGGACCGTCCACTATGAATCCATGGGAGTCCAATTTTTCTAGAGAAGGAAGAGTTGCACCTGGCTATACTTTAGCTGGATTAAATATAGAAATGGACAGCTGTAGTCCACCATTGGAAAATATAATGAAGAATATCCTAAAAGACATCATCAATCCATTTTCTTCTAAGCAGAAAGTGATTTTACGTCATACTGTAAATTGTGTAGGTTCGAATTTAACCACTGATGTCTTCGAGGTAAAAATGATTTAAACAGTTGGAATATCTTGTATTACTTAGAAGAGTGCATTAGACTGGAATGTGTACCCCTGGGACTCAATGTTTTTAAATTTCCCAATGGCATACAGTATGAGGATGCATTATATGATGAACTAGTCACTGATTTTAATAAAACTGGTATTTCAAATTTGCAGTTGCTTATTAGTAAATATCAAAAGGACATTGGGACACTCAGAGAGCAACTAGTGGCTTTGGACAAACAAGTTATGGATTACAGTTGTTTCTCCTCTTTTAAGGCTCTGTATTCGGGGCTTGCTGCAAAAACAGGCAGACTTAGAGCTACTATTATTCAGAGGATGCAACGTAAGCCAAAGAGAGATTTGGCAGCTTACAGAACAGGAACTGCCTACCCTATTAAGTCTGCATCTGTTAGCACACAGTGTCAGAGCACATTACAACAGAAGTCAGTATGGATGCGAACAATATTTCAAGTTGTGCTCATACTTTCACCAGTCTTCTTCATGGTTATCAGTCTCACAATGTTGTAGAGCACTCCCTTGTTCCCCAATGTTGTCCCTGAGTCCTTTTTTAGTTCATCCATCCGGGACAGTGAGAACTCCAAAGTGGAATTCCAATTAAAAAGAAAAGAGAAAGGGAAAAACAACATGAAGAAGTAGCTGGTTTTGGAACTGTGGTATTAAATTTGAGTAAATTTCCCCTTAGCAAACATCATAAGGCCGTTCCAAATAAAGGTTTTTCCTTTATACTAATTCTGCAAATATTACAAAATTGTTGACTGACTTTAAACTGTACGTTCGAAAACTTAATTTTCAGTAAATTATGCAAAATGTTCCTGAGACTTGAACTGAGAATGAAAAACAATTCAAAAGAAATACTTTCAATACAGCATTTTGTTTGTGTCTTTCGGCATTTCCCAGTTAGGGGTCGCCACTGAGGAATTCCGGTCTGCTAATGATTGGCAATTGATTTTTACGTGTCGAGTTACCAGCCCTGACACACAACCTTCAACAAAGGTATGCCCATTCACGCATATCTCCACGCAGAAGACGCTCTAGCTGAGAATCGAACCAGACAGCGTCTTACTGTGAGGTGACAACGCTACCACAGCACCACCACCGCGGGTACTTTCAATCCAGCGTTAAACACCAGTTTACACGTTTAATAATTTATGCAAGGATGACTTTAGAAAACAACTGAGGATTAAGCCTTTTACATATAATCTTTCATTTGATGAGGTATCTGCGTTAAAAGAATTATCTTCTTATACTCAAATCAGAACTATGAAGGCTGATACGGGGGAACAATACCGGTAATGAGCACTGATGACTACAACAAAGCGATTTTAGATTTGCTTGCTGACAATTCCAGCTACAAGGAAGTGTCTACGGATTACGTTCATAGAAGTTTTGCATCCACTGACAGTGACAGTTTGACCTTTTTAGTCAGGGGATCTTTAATTTATGTGTTTACTTGTTCCTCCAGGTGGCACACCCAAAAATGGCCATATTCTTTGGCATACCTAAATTAGACATGGACAGATTAGAGTCTCCCTTTAGACCAACATTCTGGGTTCTGTAAAACTGAACCAACTTCCATCAACCTTGATTATTTACTGAACCCATTAGTCCAGGAGTCAGAGTTTCTTCATGACTCCTGGCATCCTCTTGAGTTACTGAGAACACTTTCAGTGACTGAGGAATTCTATTTTGCCCCACTTGATGTGACATCTCTTTACACATGTATAGAACAGGAAAATGGCATTGAAATGGCTTGGTAGTTCAAGTACTTTCTGTACTTATAAGATAAACACCATTTGCTACCTGCTATATATTGTGTTCGAGAACAATTTCTTCTGTTTCCTTAACAAGTTTTATAAACAAATTTCTGGGGTCACCATGGGGGCATGGGTGGCCCTGGCCTTCACAAATTTAGTGATGGCCTCATGGGAACAGAAGTTCATCAAAACTCATCTGTTGTATGGTAAAGTCATTTTTTATTGTAGATACATAGACAATTTGTTCTTTCTTTGGAAAGGTTCATATGATGAGTTTTTGTCATTTGTGGAACATTTAAACAACAGCATTGATTTCCTCAGATTCACTATTGGTGCTTTTGGTATGACTTGTAACTTCTTAGACATCTCTCTGGTGTCTGATGTTTTGCACCAAAATTTTGTGAGAAAAATTTATAGAAAAGAAACTTCTGTGAATCATTATTTTCACCGTGATAGTTTACATCCTTGGTGCATGAAGAGGGGTGTCATCAAGGGTCAGATAATATGGCTCAGTAGGCTGACATCGGATGATAATGTGTTTCTTCAAGAATTAGCTAAATTGAAGAACTTTTTCGTACTTCAAGGGTACAAACCTGTCTGGTTGAGTGTCATTCAAAATTAAGTCTCTCTACTTTGCAGATCCATGGCACGACCCATTTTAAGCTTCCAGATGAAGGTAGAGGTTGGAGGTGGGATTGTCACAACCAATCATTTAGGTTACAGACAGGCTTTCCCTATCCTATTTTGACAAACATGTCAATTATTAAAGACATTATTTGGGACAACGGAAAAGTCATTACTGGAAATCCAGATTTGCCTAAGGTGATTGGTGCAATACCACATTTACTTATAAGAAGTCAAGTAATTTCAAAGTTATTTTTGAACATAAGGTCTCGCACTGAGTTTTGGATACAGGCACACCTGGCACTTTTCGGTGTGGCTACTGTAAACAGTGCAGGTTTGTTTTGGATTCTTCTAGTCTACATCTTGAAGCTTTGAATACAGACATTTGGGCAACAGACAGACTTTGACTGTAAATCCAAGTATGTAGTCTATCTAACCCACTGCGAATCATGTCATTGCTACTACATTGGGAAAACCATTAGATGTTTAGCAAGGAGGATTTATGAACGTACTCTTGTAATATGTAAAAAAGATATGGACATTGCTTTAGCAAGACATGCTAAGCAATGCTCAGACTTTAAAAAGTTGACATTTTTTGCCCTGGATAATGTCATGGAGACAGATTTTGGTGGGGACATTGACAAATTACTTTTGTACCGAGAATTGACATGGCAGATCTGACATAGATCAGATCGCCTGCCCGGTTTAAATGAACACATCAATATGAAATGTTTTTTGTATTTTTAAAAATTACATTGTTATTTTTTGGTTTAACTTTTATTCTTACATTTACGTGTATTTTCATGTTCATGTTTATAAGATTTTAGTGTATACACTTTGTTTTTTTTAAAGTGAAATATTTTTACTTCGAATGGGTTTAGTATACTGATTTCAGCAGCCAATCAGTTTGCTAATTTGCAAACACACATTTTTGTTGTTAATGTGATTGGTTCTTTGTTGTCAAATTACTTTTATGATTTTCTTTTTAAACTGTTGAACATTTTACCTTGTACTTCTGATGAAGTTCTGTGTAAATAAATAGGAGAAAAGCCTTAAAATACAGGTTTGTGTTGGGAAGCCTTGCCTTGGTGGATTGAGTGGAAAAATGTTTATAAAACAAGCACAATATTGAAGGCTTTTAAAAAATATATATTTTTCTTAAGATGTTTTCCTGTTTCTAGTCATGAGAAAATAATAGCTATGTTATTTCTGATTGCTACAATAATGTTCTGGGTATTTACAATTCCATATATTTGGAGAAAATGCTCCAAGGAACAACAGAAAAAGGCAATCTACAGCTGAGGTATTCTTGCAGTCTGAGCCACCCTGGAAAGTGACCATAAATAATTAAGCTTGAGTTACATGATTACCATATGTTTGAGCTAAAGTAAGGTCAGTTAAGAAGTTCCTTAAGCATACAGGCTTTCTTCTCTGTGAAGGAAACAGATGAGATGAAGAGCTGAGGACTTGGGAAACAAGCTCAGACTGAAGAACACATCTTCTCTGACTACGAAAAGCTGAGGGGTGCAGATACAGAAGTATATGAAATTACTGCTACCAAGTTTAGGATATATTCATGGTAGTATACAGGGAACAAGCATTATAAGGAGTACAGAACTAATTTTTGACCATCCACACCTTCTAACAATATCTCAAGAGTGAGCTAATGATCATAAAGACCACATTAACCAGGATTTTGATAATAGAGGAAATAGAGGCTAAACGAGATATAAGGTCCATGGCATGTCTTGAGAAACTGGAATTACTTTTGATTGACTTATCTTGAAGAACATAACTATTTAGTGAGGAATCTGACACAGACTGCATAAGACTTTGGCCAACGGACATACACTATGTTGAGATGGGTTACCTATTGTATTCTCAAAAGCTGACAATGTCAAATCTGACATTGTCGACATGTGAACAGCAAAAGTGCAGAACATCGAAAGGGTAAACAGAAATCTCCGTAAGGGGAGATTTCCATTTACTTCAATGTAGTGCGGTCTTGGAGTTGGTGTACTTAAGTAGCAGGGGGTGTGGGGTGCAGGGGGGCTTGCCCCCCTGCCTACACCCTTTAGATTTTCTTTTTTTAATTTTTTCTGAACATTCAAAATTTTAATGGTTCAATCATTAAAGGTTGACCTTTAGTGATTCGAACCATTAAACTTTCAATGTTCTAATATAGACCCGTTGAGATGAAGCTAATTTCAATAGCTTTTAGCAAGGATGCGTCCTTTCTCATTACCTTTCCTGAAAAAGTAGGCCAACAGACTCTCTACCATGAGAAGGATTTCTGAAGCCGCTAACAGACCAGTTTCTCTAGAGAAAAGGAATAATGACGACTGAACTGCATACACATTTTGTTTTAAGATATTGTCATGGAAATTACACTGGTGTACAAGCACAGGCCTTCATCATGTGTTTCATAGTCTCACACACACACACACACACACACACACACACACACACACACACACACGCACACACACGTGCGCGCAGACACACACACACACACACACACACACACACACACACACACACACACTTGTGCATTTAAAAGGCAGGTTCCTTAACTCTGTGCATTCAAAGGCACGGCCATTACCAGATTGATGAGTCTCTCTTCAAAATATTGTCAACAATACATCTTAAGTGCTTGTCATGCGTTTCCCCTCAATGGCTTAAGTACTGCGACATACTGCATATTCATTTTTTGTGATCCCATGTGGTTACCACACTGTGTAAATTTATTGTTGCTTTAATGATGTGAATAGAATACCAACGTACTGTAAAAAGTGTTTAGACAAAAGAAATTACAAAAGTAACTGTGAACTGTTCTGGCACAGGTGGTTTCCTGCACAGCAAGTGTAATTTCATGACCACCTGAACATGCAGGTATGATCAACAGCAAATGGTTCTGTACACAAGGCTACTTTCTGAATTTAAAGGCTGCACCATTAGCAGAATTACTCAATATATAGCATATGTCAGTTTCACCATTAATGACAGGAAGTTTTAAGTATGTAGCAGAGTCTAAAGCTGTTTTTTTCCAAACAATATTGCTTCACTGAAAAAAATATTAATTTCTGTGGGTGTGTACCTAAAATGCATGTACTTGGTAGGAAAGAAAACTGTATCTTTTATTTAAGGAAAAAAGTATATTTTATTTAAGGAATAAGAAAATGTGACTTACTTCTGGTTTTAACTAATATATCCGCCACAGCTTTCTGCCTGCCTCATTGCTATCATTTCAGTTAGGTGTGTCTATTTTGTTACCTAGGTCTACCTCATTTTATCTGTGCCAGAAGCAATCAAAGCAGAGAAGATCTTTTACAAGGACGAGCACTACCCAACCATCCAGCTTTCACATGGCATGCTGCTGCAATCCATAGCAGGAATTACTCTGCTGGTTTTGTTAAGATTAGCCACCAATTCAGTCCAATCATAAACCTAATTAGTCACTAGTGCAGTCCAGCAAAACAGAAAATAGAGCTTTTAGCAAGAAGAGGTGTTCAAATCCCAGCTAATTGCTGGCCTCCATTAAGTGAAGCAGCCTCCACAGTAGAATCTGGATAATTGGTGAGCAGACACTGTAATCCATTTCAAAACCTAGTAAAAATATGTTTTTTTCCCCCACTCTATGTAGAATGCTGCTAAAAGACTAGGTATAACCATGCTAGAATCTGCCAAACGAAGCAAACAAAAACAGTTACTTAAAAAAAAAAAAAAAAAAAAAACGTAGGGGCAACAGCACACAATTGCTTTTTTTAAGCAGAAGAAATCCCTTTTCAATTCAAGCTATACCCATACAATTTCGAAAAGCTCCTTGAGTCTCAGGAAATAAATCTAAAGAAAATACACTAAAATAAACAACGTGACACATAAAAATATGCAGTAACTCTCCATTTCTTGTTGGCTTAATATTTCTAGAGAGCAGAAGTCTGACGTTATTTCAGTTTTCTGTTGCTAATTTATATGGCCCTAACTTTCTGCTTGCAATGTTCTTCTTCTGAACACATGAGCACAATGGAGACAAAATTAACTAAGCTAGGGAGTGTGATACGTAATGGAGTCATCACAAGGTAAAGATTATCTAGAATATTGTCTCAACGTAAAAGTGTGGCACATACTACAAGCCATTTGCTGGTACTATAAATGGCCCACCATGGAAACCTCAATGGCCTAATGATGGACAACTGCAGTCAGTTCAACTGGTGTATAAGATTATCTTTATGCTGCCACAACTGATTGATCTCTGCATCCCTACCATCTGTACTTAGGAAGGATCTTACAATAAACACAGTGCTGTATGCGACAGTGCTCTACTTAGGAAGGAACACAGTGCTGTATGTGACGGTCCTCTATTTGCTTCTCTCATCCCATCTATCTGTCTGAATTAAGAAAGATCGTGTGTGACAGAAGCAAGCTACCTGAGAAGGCAGTTTGATCTTTAAGAGTAAAGTGCGCCTTTGGTTTCCCACCTCATCAGGATGCTGTGTCCTCTGCAGTGTACAAGCCTGCTGAAAATACCAAAGCTTTACCCCCAAGACGGAGTAAACAAGCAGAAGACACTGGTGAAATTTACTAACAGTACCCTACATGATGTGAACTTTTAAACCCTGGCCAACCTACTCTCTATATGCGTGCCCCCTGTTGTGATTCCTGACACTTAAAAGATGCGATGGCTCACTTATTAACCCATAATGAACATATCTCTTACCACCCTAATTAGTGTAATTACCATTCTACCTTCCCTTAAATTTCTATACTTCCTCTATTTTTCTACTCCGTATGCTAGCATGTCACATGATTTGGAAATATTACTGTTATAATCTGAACTGCACAAATGTTTTACACTGTACTAGACTGTTATATCATGTATATTCGCTAGGTACTACACTGTGTTCTCTGTTGTGCTTATCATGTGTTACACTGTGTATCTGTCTGTGTATGTTATCCCTGTATGTAATCATGCAGCTTTTCTCTCTGGGCCTCTGCTGAAAGAGGACACATTTTCTAATTGGACTTTCCCAGTACACAAATGTAAAATAAATAAATTAATAAAAATGAAAATGTAACTTCTGCATAAAACAGTGAACTCTGAATTTCACTGTTACACCTTTTGAAGTGTTTTTCCAGCCTTCTGCACCTGGCCACAAACCTGGGGCCTGTACATAAAACTTCAAGACTGCTGGCCTTCGGAGTAGGGGAACAATGAAGATAATGCAGTCTCAGAATTAGTAGATATACTCCGCCAAAACTGCACATAAGGGATTATCCATGTTAATCACCTGCTACTATTACAGAAGTGACTATAAAGCTTAGTGATTTGAATGGCAAACTACTGACTGTTCCACAACTTTAAAACTAAAGTACAATCTGCATGTAAAAACACCAAACTTCAAAGCTCTCTGTCATACACAAAGTATTTTTGGGCAAGCCTCTCTGCAGCCACACAACTTATATACAGTAACTCCAAGATCACTGTATCAAGGAGGAGGAGGAATTATCTGAGATACAACATTTTTGGACCAAGAACATTCTTCTCCCAAATGCATTTACATTTTCAAAGTTGCAAGACTCATTGTATGGAGTCTCGAAACAACAGAAATCCAGTTTGAATCTGTCAGTCCATGCTGACAATCTACACATTCTGTGCAAATTCTGGTGGTGGTGGTGGTGGGGGGGGGGGGTGGTACTGTAACTTAGCTCAAGCTGACGTATTTTAAAAGTAAATAAACTAACAATCCTGCAGTACTTTGAAACAAAAGGGCAAATTAGTGAGAAAGTTGGACATGCAGCAAAGCCAGTTTCCAGACACACTAATGCACTTTGTTTCTCAGAGTTTTCTGAAAGGTATAGGTAGCTGTTTTCACCTGCCCCATCCAGAGATTTGTTTTCCCCAATTGTTCAGTTATACTGAAGAGTGCTGTTGCCCTTACAGTTTTGTGGTTTAGTAATTGTTCAGGTAAGTGAGTTAACATTTTGAAAAGAAAAGGATGTTACCAAAAAAAAAAAAAAAAACCCAAAAACAAAACAAAGGAAGGGAAAACAGCCAACAACAGAGTGATGAACATGAAGAAAATGAACATAAAGGGCAGGACAGTTGTACATTGCAACAGAAGTACTCACGCAGAATCTACTGGCCAGAAGTTGATCAGAGTAACAGGACTGCAAGACAAAAAATGTGGAGGTGAAGACAGAGGCAGTAGAAACTTAGCAGGATATATTATAAGATGATAACATATAAAAATGTAAAAACCATCAGACAAGATGCAAAAGACTCTAAAAGCTGCAAAAGAAAAAGGAAAAAAGGCTAGAAAGATGAGCAAGCTCTTTGACAATTGCCATAAAATGGCTGTGCATTTCAAGGTAATGACAGAGCTAAGCTATACACTGGCTTCTGTAATTCATTCTCTTTGTAATTGGGCTTTTTCCACATGTAATTAGAAGTTGGTCTGCAAAAGGACTTAAACTATAACCTTTTTAACACTTTCTTTTACAAAAAACATGACACATACATTAAACCTACAGAATCAATGGACAGACGTGGAAGGAGTTTCATCAAATAAAGCAGTTTTAGACACTATATGAGTGTACCACATTTAGATTTCATCATTCACTATACAGTGCATTATTTGTATATGATCTCTGGAGAAACATATCACAAAATAATACTGAAAACAATTTCTGCATTCTGTGACGCAAACAGTCTGCTCCTGCTGTCTTCCATCCCTGTACACAAAGTATCTTTTTAAGATGCAGTGACAGACAGCAGTAGAACAACAAATGATTACATAAAGATTTACCAGTCCATAAGGTGTTGCAGCAGGCAATGTATATAGAACTGACATCTGTCAAGGCAGACATACTGTAGTAAAAAATGTTGATGTTATGGACTACTTCTTGCATCAGGCACCCTCATCATGCGTCATTATGACAAATTCTCATCTTTTGTTACTTTTAATTCACTGGGAATGACACTCCCTGACACAGAACCATACTAAGATGCGTAAGAGCACACTGATCTTAGGAAGTGGCTTTTAGAAAGGTCCAAGTTTAGTAAAAAAATACTAATCAAGAAGAAGGCTGGAAGGCTGGAAATATTAATAAACAAAAGTGATATCAGATACCCAGCACAACAATCAGGGATAGCTTTCTGGGCAGTAGGACTATATGGCAACTTTTCTTTAGTATCCTTGTCTCTGCCCCTTGGGCTTTTTTTGGCCCCTAAACTCAATGGAGCAACATTGACTTTCTCCTCAGTTTGTTTCAGATGTGCTTTCACAGGAAACAAATCAAAACAACTAAGAACAGGAGCTTTGCTGTTGTACAAAAATGCTTCCTGAGGGAAGGGATACATCATGCAACGATTGCTTAGGTTTTGAAAATGTATATAAATGACAGGCATCACTGATAACAGTTACTTATTAAACTCAAGCTTTGACTTCAGGACAAGCAGAACAAAGTGAGTCCCAAACAGACCAATGGACTCTCTGGGTGAAGAACCTTATGAAGCAATAACCTTCAGAAAGTGGACTTTACTGTAATGAGAATGTCTTATTGAAATAAGCGGACACATACATCCTACAAAAAGGCCTCACAGAAATGGACAACTAGTGCCGGAGTCACGGCCTTAAACTAAATGCCAAAAAATGTATAGTCATCCCCTTTGGGAAAAACAAAGTACCCACAAATTATCACATAGACAGCAACCCACTGAGTACGGAAAAAGTAATCAGAGACCTAGGGACCCAAGTCGACAGCGACCACTCATTTGACACCCACGTTGCCAAAGTGGTTAGAAAAACATTCTACCTTGCACACCTCATCATGAAGGGATTCACATCCAGATCCAAGGATGTCATTGTACCCCTATACTCCTCCCTCATCAGACCCATGATTGAGTACAATGCCTCATTTGGTATGTACCTCACCCGGCATTTGCAACAGCTGGAGAGACCACAAAAGTACCTCACCAAGAGGATCAAGGCTCTCCAACATATGTCTTATTCTGCCAGACTAAAGAAACTCCAGCTCTATTCAGTAGCATACCGCCTGCTCAGAGGTGATCTCTGCCTGACGTACAAGGCCATGTCCAATCAGGATCTGATGGACATGCTCCACCTCAAAAAATCCAAATCTATCAGGACCACGAGAGCTAAAGACTTAAACCTCGGCACAAGTATGAATAGGACATGCTGGAGGGATAGATTCATAACCCAGAGGCTTCCCATGCTTAGGAACAAGATCCCAGTTCATGTTAGGCAGAGCCCCTCACTGACTCTCTTCAAGAGAAATCTTGATGAGTGGATGGGAGATCGTAAGTTTACCCCAGGGGTCACATCTGTGTCACTACTAGACAGGGGCACAGTAAACTAATTCTATTATATAAGGGGACCTTCATTGTGTCACTACTAGATAGAGGCACAGTATTCTAAATCTATTCTGTGCATTTTTGTACCATTTCATGGGGTGGCGAAAGCCACATCACTATGGCTAGGCTTACAAATGCCCCAGGGCAGATAGCCTAGTACTAAACTATGAAACTATGAAACTAAATCATTGTTGCAGTGTAGTTCCTGACATATGTGAGTCATCCATTGATGATTGACACACTGCTCTCCAGGCATTGAAGATGGGTGGACTAGGGTTAAGTTTCTCCCTATGTGAAGACAAAAGCACTAAGAAAGAAAGAAAGATGAAGTCAGGGAAAGCAGCTGGCTCAGATGAGGTCACAGCAGATATGATAAAGATGCTGGGTGAGATGGGGAGAAATGGCTCCTGAGGGTACTAATAGCAGTGTGGAGAGAAAGGCATATACCAGATAACTGGAGAATAAGCATGCTTGTGCCAGTGTACAAGAACAAAGGGGACATCCACAACTGTGGGCAGTACAGAGGCATCAAACTCCTACCACACTGCATGAAAGTTCTGGAGAGGGTGACTGATAAATGGATACACAGAGTAGTAGAATGTAAGATGAGAGATGAGCAGTTTGGATTCAGATCAGGATGCAGCACAACTAACCCCATGTTTGCATTGGGACAGATACTTGAGAAGAAGCTAGAGATGAGGAGGAAAGTCCAACTGGGCATTCCTATACTTGGAGAAAGTATATAACAAGGTCCCAAGAAAGCTGATCTGGGCAGTACTGCGGTGGTTTGAAGTCCCAGAAACATTGGTAGAATTAGTGCAGGCTATGTACAAGGACCCAGTCACTCAAGTACGAACAGTGTTCGGAGTCACAGAGGGGTTCCCAGTGGGAGTGGGTGTACACCAGGGTTCAGCTTTGAGCCCACTGCTGTTCATACTTGTGATGGACTACATTAGCAAACAGGTTGGAGAGGACAGATCAACAAAGCTGCTGTATGCAAACGATGTGGCAGTACAGGTAGACTCTGAGCTAGAACTTCAGCAAAGGATAGGAGAATGGAATGCAAATCTGAAGGCACATGGGATGAAACTAATCACAGATAAGACGGTGTTAATGGCAGCAAATTGAGGAAATCAGAAGAAGCTGAGAATAGAGACAGAAGGGAAGACAGTGGAACAGATAAACAGCTTCAAGTATCTGGGAGGGGTGGTTGAAGAGAAGGGTAGTCTGAATGAAGTGGTCAAAGCTAGAATGTGAAGGGCTGCAGCCAACTGGCACAGAGTATTAGGTGGAGTCTATGATAGAAGTTAATTGGATAGTTAATTGGCTGATGGACAGAGCCCATACTGTGAAGGTGGCAGGCACATCCTCAGAGACCATGAAAGTAACAAGTGGGGTACCACAGGAATACATGCTAAATCATTGTTATTCAGCATACACTTCTTTGATGTCCAAATCAAAAATGGGGAACTTCTGTCGACAAAACAGCTGTTGACTTCTCCCACAACTGACCTACGTGATGACTCCCATATGTATATATATATATATATATATATATATATATATATATATATATATATAGAGAGAGAGAAAATATAATCTGTATGTATTTACATTTACTCTCCCCTCCCCCCCAACATGCACACTGTATAGGTGAATACACATCTGTGTCTTATTTGCAATACATCCATTTCATAAATTCTGTGCATTTATACTTAGATTTTAGTGAAACATATAAACAATGCTATAGATAAACATGCCTGTCATTTTCACATTAGACCAAGTAACAAAATATTGCTTTAACAATACTGGAAGCTGAAATAAGACGCAAACCAAGGTTACTAAAAATCCTATACTGTAAGTGCACTTTTTCCATGTTGCACCAATGGGTTTAGCTGAGGAAATTGCTTTATTTGAATACAATTTGTTTGACCTAATCTTTTGCTCTCAGCTGCATACAGAGGCCGGGCACAACATTACTAAATCTATAACTCAAGCCTGACTTGTTTGCCACTACACATTCATTAACATTTGTAAATTTATAAATGCCACTACTAAGACAAACACAATTCTCCACAGACACTAAACAGAAATGAACATTTTTTTGTCCTTCTAGAAATGATTGTTCTCAAAACACTTATTACAGCAGTTGGGAAACAAACAGGTAAGCATAGTGTAATAACACAATCATTTCTTTGGACAGCAAGAGTAATAAAATAAATCTTACTTTAAAACTGAAATATGTAATATGTAATCCCTACAGCAATATGTGTAACACCCATGCTAGCTCTGTGGTATAAAGGGATAAAGCCCTCTCCATTGCCAGGTGACTAGGGTTTGATTAGTGAGGTGCTAGCAAGGACAGGATGGGTGTGCCCATCCTGGATGGATGGTGTGCAACTCGACGTATGTTATAGTTTATCCCTAGCATAGACTGGGGACCTGTTGAGGGCATTAAACATAGAACTGCCACAGCTGCATGGTAATATACCAACAACACTGTCCCGGATACTAATTATGGGTTGGAATTTAGTCCAGGGGAGGGAGGATAGCTCAGTAGACCTAGTGGACTAGTAGAGGTCCTGGGGGCAGTTGATTTTCAGCCATGAGAAGCAAAGGACAGTGAAAAGAAAAAAAAAAACACACAATGCTTGTAACATCCATAAATAAAATAAATAAGAACAGGCAAGCTCTTGGCGTAGATCAATTTACTTGCTCTGTCCGGGTAGGTAATGAACAAACTCTTCTATTACACCTTTCTACAAAAACAGAATATCATTTTTAAAATACTGTTTTGTAAAGACATGTTAGGTGGACACTGCTCCTTTAGATAAACTGCAGCTTTGTTCTAATCTTCACAAAAAATATTTTCATCCAATAATACTAAGGTGAGTAAAAAAAGACTTCATGCTCCAATAAGTGCAGACTTAGAGAAACCTGGTTCTGTTTTACGGTTCTGCTTGTATTCTGCCCTTGAGATGCAGTACCCTGCAGTAATGGTATGCGGTGAAGTACTTCTCATAACTCATCAGTTACACCTGGAAGCTCAAGATGGCCATGGATTAATTACAGACATCTGTATCTACCACCAGTAATTTGCACACTCTAACCCCCTCTAGCCTTCTCTGGTTTCTGTTGTCTTACAGACTTGGAAGAATCAGTCCCGGCTACTTCCTTTCCTCCAGCCAATAACTATAAGCAGTATTTGCTTTTCTCTTGTGTCACTGGTTGTTGGGAGGTAGTCCACAACTGCAGCTTCTCCCTTTGTTCTCTACTTTCTGGATGGTTCATGACACATCGACCATAAAGTATGGAAGAAATATTGGTAAGATATGTTACTACATCAGCTGAACATATGGCATTACAGGATCATGCAAAATAATGTTGCAACTCAAGTACCTTCCATCTTTGGAAAAGCAACAATAATGTTAAGGACATGTCCTAAACTAACTTAATGCATGTGCAATAATCTTATTAAATAAAATATATACCCCCATCCATTACTGGTAATTTGTCAGGAAATCTGTAATAAGACAGTGCTGCAAGGTGCCATCCTGGCAATAAGGGAAGTTTTTTTAGAATGGCCATTTTTAACTGCAATCTTCCACACCGAATGTAAAATGACATTAAAAATTGTTCTACGTACACACACCCTCCTGCAAACACCTGTTGGTGTATCTTCCAAGTCTTTTATTTTGCTGTACTAAGAAGTTCATCCTCCACTTTTAGCTTTGCAAAAAGCTGCTCCCACCCCTCAGGACGAGTATAGCTAGCTAATACCATGAGACTCTCACCACTTCTCCCCACTTTGACTCTTTAGCACCCATTTGTTACTCAAACCTGAGTTGCCAGCACTGCAGATGACAGCTTTCCATCTGCATCAGTGAGTCAGTTAATATTTAGTCAAATTTTAATACATTTTCAAAATAACTATTTTCCTATAAAACTAGATTTGAAATCAGAATTTGTACAAAAATGGAACCTCCAACTGCTGCACAATGTCTGTTTTTGCACAGTTAGTTCTGAGTGGTATTACCATGGTAAAATACACCACTGGCACAGGAGAAGTAGCAAGAAAAAGGCATTTATGCCACTGTTGACAGTAAGAAAGAGCCAGTGTCACATTTACAGATCCAGGAGTTTTGTAGCCAGTGTCACGTTTACAGATCAAGGAGTTTGTAGCCAGTGTCACGTTTACAGATCCATGAGTTCGTAGCCAGTGTCATTTTACAGATCCAGGAGTTTGTAGCCAGTGTCACGTTTACAGATCCATGAGTTTGTAAGCCAGTGTCACGTTTACAGATCCATGAGTTTGTAAGCCAGTGTCACGTTTACAGATCCATGAGTTTGTAGCTAGTTTCAATTACTTAAGATATTTTTTTGATTCATAGCAGAAAACCATTGCACCCACATATATCAGATTTCACAGGCATGAGTAAACGTTCAAATACATTACTAATTTAAATACCAAAGAAGTGGCTCTGAAACACAGCACAAACAATGTGCTTACTTTTGTCTCCCTAAAACGTTATCTGCAAAAAACAAAACTGTGGCAACAGCACCTATACATATGGTGAAACTCAATGTAGTACAACTGTCACACACATGGAGAAACTCGTTTTAGCAGAGCTGCTACTTCTACAATACTGTTGCCTAATAAGCACTCACATGCCTATCATAAAAGTGATCAAACGAAATGAAACGAGTGCTGTACTTGACATCTTAAACAGTAAATGAACCTGCTTTTCCAGAAATGGAAGCAGTGTAAACACTAGAAACTACAATGGAGGGCTGAAACAAAAGGAGCCCTACAACAGTTAAAACATTAGACAATAAGGGAGCAAATGACATCAGCTGTGCACAGCTGCATGGTGGCTTTGCTCTCTCCCTGGATAAAATCTGCATATTAATGTCTTCAAGTGTGGTCACTACAGGGTCAGACTGATCTACTGGTTCAGCCCAGCAGCAAACAATACAAGCACTATTTTAAATGGCAAAGAGCTACAGCAGTACTGCTTTTATTCGTTTTCTCTACAAAGCAGTTTTAATTTCCAGAGTGTTTTTAAATACTTATGACATGAAAGACTACTTTCATTCTCTCATCCCTCTCAATTTTCTTTTCTCTCCTGCAGCTCTGCTCTCTCCCCTTCAGAGTCCTTATCTTGTTAGTTTCCCCTTCCTTTCACACTTTCCATTAACTGCCTTCTGCTGTTACCTTTTATATGACAGTCTATCACTACTCACTATTATTTTTTTAAATGACAGTTGAAAGCATTTGAAATAAGATATATTTTAATGCTTTAATCCTTTAGGTTGAATTTATGTAACCTACCAAATTTTTCGTTGTTTCAAGAATTCTCTATATTACACCATAGCCAAAACACCTAATAAGGCACACCACAATGTATATTTGAAGTTTAACAACTGTTTCCATTACTCACTAAAGAATTAAAATGTCAGAAGTAGCTTGCAAGCATTTTGCTCTCAGTACTGTGATCCTCTTCCCTCACAGACATAAGGGGACTGCAAAGTGCTCCTGGATTTAAATGTGTCCTTTTATTGTTGCATGTCATAAATGGCATACTGATACATACATAGTGCTCCATTCTGCTACTGGCTAGTCAGCCAAGAGCTACAACAAATCACCTTTTGTTAACATCTCCCCCAGCTAAACAACTCATATATTGCTCTGGAATGCTGATGCTGAATTATGAGCCAATGTTAGGTGTCCTGAAGGTGTTTTTATAATGATTTTTGTTTCCACATTCTTTGCATTTCAATTAGCAAAGCAGTGCTTCACATAATTGATGTGAAGAATATGGTCACTCAGTTCTGGTCTGGTCCAGTGGACAGAAGTATAAAGCCTTTACTGCTCTCCAGATGCCCCAGGTTTGACTTGCGGAAAGAATAATGAAGGGACAGGAAGGGATGACAGTGAGTGGCTGGTGCTGGCTTGCCCATTGTTGTGAAAGGAATGCTGCCTAGGCACACTGTAATAGCATTAAAAGCCAGGCAACTTCCACTTTGCATGTGATATACTGCTTGGTTGTGAGGTTGCACATATGCAGAAGCATGCATGCCAGCACCTCCTGTAAGCAGCAACTGTGCAGTTTACAAGGCTGCCACAGGGTGGGATTGAGGGGAACAGGGCATACTCCTCAGCAGCAGTATGAAGTTGTACCGGCATCCTTGATCAACTCACCAGCTCCAGACATGGGTCAGGCTAAACCCACGAGAGGGTAAGGCAGGTCTAGCAGACCCAGTGAACAAGGAGAGAAGGGCTGATGGTCAGCTGCAGGGATGAGAACAAAGAAAAAAAAGTTTCTTCTTAGGATCAAGAACAGATGGGAATATGACTCTTTCATTCATTCTGTCAGTGGAATTTATCTGTACTTCTTACCTGGAAAGGAAGAAGAATGAAAGTGACGTGAATTTCTCTGACATCTATTGGACTGTCACAGCAGGGTTTGCAAAAGGTGGTGGTGCTGTGGTAGCGTTGTTGCCTCACAGTAAGACGCTGTCCGGTTCGATTCCCAGCTAGAGCGTCTTCTGCGCTGAGACATGCGTGAATGGGCGTACCTTCGTTGAAGGTTGTGCGTCAGGCCTGGCAAGCCGGTATGTAAAAATCAACTGCCAATCATTAGAGGACCAGAGTTCCGCTGTGGTAACCCCTAACTGGGAAAAGCCAAAAGACACAAACAAAGCCTCATAAGTTCTAGAATGTGTCTCCTTTCTATGATGTGCAAAACCCACTTGGTCTATGTGATGAATTTCTAGGTTACAGTGAGCCAAGAAAACCAATCTACTAGCTACATCTGGTGGTAAAAGTGGAGTCAGGACTGCTGAAGAGCAAATGGGTAAATGATACCTTATGAGACTCCAAATGTGGCTCAGGAAAAGGCAGGGTGACTTGCTGGTTGGTTGGTCTCATCAATTCTTGGAAGCTCTTTGCCAGCTTAAAACCTGAAATGCACTGGCAAAGGGTGGTGGTGGTATTTATTTATTTACCAGGGTAGTGTAATAATGCAGCTACAATCAATCATGTAGGCAAGCTGTTTACCTTGGTGCCTAGCAGTCTCTGGTGAGCTGCAATTATTAGCAATGTAGATAAAAAACAAATCCTGGAAACAATTCTGTCAAACGGCACAGAAGCACAAATACATAAAATGAAATAAAAAAAGAACACCACGGCTAAAAGAAAAACTTTAATATATGAACAGAGGCCTAGCAGCCACTTCTTCAGACTCAAATAACAGCAGCATTCTTCTCCCTATTTAAAAGAAGTCAATTAGTCAAATTAAGAACTCCATCCTCTTAAAGACACACAGACCAATACAATGCTAATACACTATCAGTACTTAGTCAAAATTTTACAAAGGAAATACAGCAGCTTAAAACCACACATCTCAAAAATTTTTCATACATAAAAATCTATATATAAAAATATATATAAAAAATATCAATGAGGCAGTGCCCGTGCACGCAACAATTGTTTAATAGATACCATGCCATTTATTCCTAGTGTCTTTACTGCATTAAAAAAAGTAATACAAGATAATTCAGCCAACTCAGTCTTATTCCTAATATCACCCCCTCTAATGTTATCTCTCACAATTTCCAACACAAAAAACTTAAAACGGTGCTGGGGCCCACCAACTGTGACATGACATGTTGAAGCACTGTTCTCTTTAAAGTTCCTGATGTCTCCAACATGTTCATGGATACGTTCCCTCAAAGGTGGTGGTGCTGCAGTAGCTTTGTCGCCTCACAGTAAGACGTTGTCCTGTTCGATTCTCAGCTAAAGCATTTTCTGTATGGAGACATGCGTGAATGGGCGTACCTTCGTTGAAGGTTGTGCGTCAGGCCTGGCAAGTCGGTACGTAAAAATCTACTGCCAATCATTAGCGGCCCGGAGTTCCACTGTGGCGACCCCTAACCGGGAAAAGCCGAAAGATACAACAACCTATGTAGAACACAAAACAGACCTCACAAAAACTAAAATAAATAACATTCCTCATTTTGCAGTCTGCATAAAACTAATAATCAACCATTACTCCCATCTGTGGATGTCTAAAACTCGTACCTGTATAATGATGGGAGGTTAGCATAATGGTTAAGGTGTTTACCTTACAGATACAAGGTGCAGGGTTTTATTCTTTATTCTCAGATGGGGTAATTGGCTAGGCTTAAAATGGCCCTCAAGGGCAGTTAGCCTAGTACTAATCTATGAACCTATGAACCTAAATATATTCACAGGCAGTGCAACTTCTGTAGGGGTGCGTACCATATCTTTGTGAGACAGGGAATGTCCTAGTCAGTCCTTACCTATAACATAACTGCCTCTTCAGTGAAAGATTATTCCTAAACGAAAACCTAGGCCTTTCACTAACCACCTCTTTAACCTCCTCACACACTTCCAATATACCCAATTCTTTTTAATGATGTCACAAAAACCACTGACATCACTCGAGAAGGTTATAGGAATCCTCACCGTTCCTGCACTAGCACGTCCATGTTCAGACACTTGTCTGCGAGTTTACTCAGAGAAATACAGTTGACCCCTAGGATCTCTCTCCTTCAGTAGCTAGGTAATACTACTACCAATCTCTTTCTCAGTATATCCTCTATTCAGAAAATCATTCGTAAGCCCCATTAAAGTTACCTAAAGTTGCATGTCATCATTGTGCAACTGCATCATTCTCAAAACCTGACCTCTGAGTACATTCTTGGCAACATGGTGTGGACGCATGCTACTCTTGTGTAGGACTGCATTCTTCTTACTCTTTTTCCTAAATAAGCTAGTACATACATTCCCTAAATCAGACTTTATTACAGTAACATCCAGAAAGTCTATCTCATCTATACTGTATTTATATGTAAACTTCAAAAAAGTCGTAGTCTTAGAAAGGTAATGGATGAACTGGGGGATTCCACAGAAAAAATATGTCAGCCATGAAACGAATGTACCAAGTCACATAACCAAAAAAACTCATTGTTGTGAAACACAGCATTCTCCTCCCAATGTAATAATGCTAGATTGGAGTAGCCACTGGCACAAACAGTGCCCATTGCCATGGCAACCTTCTGCAGAAAAAATTCACTACTGAAAACAAAAACATTATTCTCAAGAATCATTTCTAATAGCATACAAACTAAGTCAATTTTATCTGGGGACATATATCTCCCTGTTAACAATTCCCTAATATTATCAATGCCCCAATTATTTGGGATAATGGTGAGCAGGGACTCTACATCCATAGTAACAAAAACATAATCACCAGTAAGTCCAGATCCCCTCACATTAATATACAAATCTGCAAAAAAGTATTGGTATCTCTAAAAATTGTCCTTGTCTGTTCTAATACTGGTCACAAAGTCTTCTCCACATAAATAGACAGTGGTTCAATAGCCCACCCTACACTGGAAACAATTGGTCTCATTGGTGGGCATTCCCAGTTCTTATGCACCTTTGGAAGGCCATACAAGACCGGAACCACAGGAGATTCAACAGTAAAATACTTATACAAATCCTCAGAGATGATGTCAGTCATTAACAAGTTAAGAACCAGAAAAGAAACTTTCTCCATTACTCCAATCACAAGTGCTTTAGAAAGCACAGTCTAAGTGGAAGGGTCTCTTACCAATTTCTGCATTTGCTCAAAATGAAGTTCCTTATCCATTACCACAACTCCCCTTCCTTTATCCACTGGCCTTATCATTAGTGAGGACCAATTTTTCAGTTCATGTAAAGCTCTGTACTCATCCATAGTAAAATTATAGTAAGGCAGATGCCGGTAAAACCTCTATGGATGTGCTGTCCACTCAGGCATGTGCAGCTTCCTCATAGGTACCCGCTTTATCCTGTCTGGCAGAAGCAGATGCCTCTGCCATGCCGATGTCTGCCACAGGCTGAGGTATGGGTGGTAGAGGCGCAGTAGACGAGCTACGCTGCATGGCTTTGGCCCTCTTCTTGGGAAGTTCTAATGGGACGTCAGATGTGCCTTCCATCACTAACACAAGTTGCTTTAACTGCTGGTTTTCTAGGTAAAGGTTTAGAGCATGCAGACGGTGATGTAAGGTCTTAGGGACATGACAAATAGGGCAGTTCTCGTGGTCCTGTTCCTTACCCAAATAAATAATGCACTGATCATGGGTGTTTTTGTGGGGAATCTGCCGGCCACATTTACACTTGCCCCTATCGGATGACATGAACAGACTAATATAAAAAGAAGGAAGACTGAAAGGTTCCCCGATGGGATACTTATCTGATAATTTGTAATCCTACGTCAGCAAGTAGCAGGAACACCTGGTGTATGACTGGTGGCTCAAAGGTTCTGAGGGCTTCTGCGTGCAGACATCACTTTTATGGCCCAGGTTCCTGCAGCCATTTCAGATGCCTGACGCACCTTGAGAGACTGAAAAACTTTGGAATACTGGCTAGACGTACCCGAATGGAAGAAGGGTAAACCCACATGTACAATACTGCAACAATGGAATAGAAGGACATCATGGTAGATCTTTTGCTAGATCTGCAAATATTTACTAGGAATGTATCTTTGAAATTAATGTTTCCTAGGCAGAATGAGAGACCTAATATGTTTTAAAAAGCTGAGTGTTTTTATACCTAAGATCAACCCGGTTGTTCAGAGTTTTGTCACTGTTTGGGAGAATTAAATAAGAAAAGAGTTTGAAAGTGCGTATAGTCCTGCTTACTATAATTTGACTATGGATGAGTACAGAGCTTTATGTTAACTGATAAATATGTCCTCACTAATGATAAGGCCAGTGGATAAAGGAGAGAGAGTAGTGGTAATGGATAAGGAACTTTATTTTGAGCAGATGCAGCAAATCGGTAAGAGACCCTTCCACTTATACTGTGCTTTACAAAGCACTTGTAAATTGAGTAATAGAGAAAGTGTCTTTTCTGGTTCTTAACTTGTTAATGACTAACATAATCTCTGAGGATTTGTATAAGTACTTTACTGTTGAATCTCCTGTGTTTCCAGTCTTGTATGGCCTTCCAAAGGTGCATAAGAACTTGGAAAACCCACCAATGAGACTGACTGCTTCCAGTATAGGGTGGGCTACAGAACCACTGTTTATTTATGTGGAGAAGACCTTTGCAACCAGTATTAGGACAGACTAGGACAATTTTGAGAGATACCAATACTTTTTTGCAGGATTTGTATAGTACTGTGAGGGGATCTGGACTTACTGGTGATTATGTTTTTGTTACTATGGATGTAGAGTCCCTGTTCACCATTCTACCGAAGAACTGGGCATTGATAATATTGGGGAATTGTTGTTAACAGGGAGATATATGTCCCCAGATAAAATTGATTTAGTTTCTATGCAATTATTCTTGAGAATAATGTTTTTGTTTTTAGTAGTGAATTTTTTAAGCAGAAGGTTGCCGTGGCTATGGGCATAGCTTGTGCCAACAGCTATGCCAACCTAGCATTATTACACTGGGAGGAGAATGGTGTGTTTCGCAACAATGAGTTTTTTTGTTATGTGAATTGGTACACTCGTTTTGTGGATGACATATTTTTTCTTGGGAATGGCCCAAGTGAATTGATTCCCCCAGTTCACTGTCTACCTTTCTAGGACTACGACTTTTTTGAAGTTTACGTATAAATACTCTACAGATTAAATAGACTTTCTGGATGTTACTGTAAGAAAGCCTGCTACTAGCTTATTTAGGAAAAAGCATGCATCCACGGCATGTTGCCAAGAATGTACTCAGTGGTCAGGTTTTGAGAATGATGCGGATGCACAATGATGACACACAACTTGAGGTAGCTTTAATGGAGCTTAAGAATGATTTCTTGAATAGAGGATATACTGAGAAAGAAATTGATAGTAGTATTATTGCCCAGCTACATAAGGAGAGAGATCCTAGGGGTCAACCGTATTTCTCTGAGCAACCTCTCAGACAAGCGTCTGAACATGGGCGTGCTAGTGTAGGAATGGCGAGGGTTCCTACAACCTTCTCGAGTGATGTCAATGGTTTTTGTGACATCATTAGAAAGAATTGGGGTATGTTAGAAGTGTGTGAGGATGTTAAACAGGTGGTTAGTGAGAGGCCTAGGTTTTTGTTTAGGAATGATTTTCATTGAAGAGACAGTTATGTTATAGGTCAGGACCGACTAAGACATTCCATGTCTCACAAAGACATGATACGTACCCCTGCAGAAATTGCACTGCCTGTAAATATATTTATAGAGGTATGAGTTTTAGACATCCACAGACGGGAGTAATGGCTGATTGCAAGTTTTATGCAGACTGCAAAACTAGGAATGTGATTTATTTTAGTTTCTGTAAGGTCTGTTTTGTGTTCTACATAAATAAGACTAATCGATAGTTGAGGGGAACGTATCTGTGAACATGTTGGAGACATCAGGAACATTAAAGAGGGCAGTGCTTTAGTACATCATGTCAGAGTTAGTGGGCCCCAGCATCTTTTTAAGTTTTTTGTGTTGGAAATTGTGATATCAGGAATAAGACTGAGTTGGCTGAATTACGTTGGATTACATTTTTTAGTGCAGTAAAGATACCAGGGGTAGATGGCATGGTATCTATTAAACAACTGTTGCATGCATGGGCACTCCCTCATTGATGTTTTTGTATATATTTTTTTATATATATTTTTATGTATGAAAAATTTTTGAGATGTGTGGTTTTAAGCTGCCATATTTCCTTTGTGCTGATAGCGTGTTAGCATTGCATTGGTCTGTGTGTCTCTAAGAGGATGGAGTTGTTAATTTGACTAATTGACTTCTTTTGAATAGGGAGAAGAATGCTGCAGTTACTTGTCCGAAGAAGTGGCTACTAGGCCGTGAAAACACTTACTCTGTTCTTATATTAAAGTTTTAAAGTTTTTCCTTTAGCCATGGTGATTCTGTTTGTTTTTTTACTTTATGAGCTGCAGTTACTGCCATGCACTTGGTAAACTCTCTAGGAGCTATGCTGAAACCAAAAGTCTGACCCTGACCCAGAAGCACAAGGACCATTTTCCATTTTGGACAACTTTTACGTGCAAACAGGTCTTAAATATCTGTAACTAAGCAGAAGGACTTCTTTTGCACAAATTCATTTAGGCCATTCATGTCTAAAATTGGCTCTGGATCCTAAGACATCTCTGGAGAAAAATGAACTCTGAGCAAAAGTTGTGGCCTCTGGACTGCTGGGATCTCCTGGGAGTCTCATTTTGTAATAAGAAGGGTTGCTACCTCCTTCACTGCCTGCTTCTTTTAATGAGGTGGGACATCCTGTATGGTCTTCCTTGGGGGGGGGGGGGTGCTTTATGGAATTGTGTAGCCCTCAGTATTATGCTCCTTACCCATTTGGCTCTTGTGATGTTGAACTACTGGTGTGTACAGAAGGACAGCCACCATTAGCTGTCAGAAAGAGTCCACCAGGGAAGGCTTCAGGGGTGGTGCTGGACATTCATCAATCTGTCACAATCCTTGGAATGGCAAACATTTCCACTGCCACTGCAGGCATTATTTTCATTATGAGAAATCACTGTGCACTGCGATGAAGCTGCATGCCATGCTCGTTCCTCTGCATTTGAGAGAACATTCCCTGAGGAGGGTGGAACTGGGCTGCCAAAGCAGCTTTATTCTGCTCCTTCATACTTGTAAGGTGCCTACCACTGTAAACTTTCTTACTGAACTGGAGGTGCAAGCCAATGCACAGTAATGCTGGAGGCCATTGGCTCTGACTGAATCTTCAGCCATGCTGCAGGCCAAAATGACTATGTGGTTCACTAGCACAGATTGTGTCCATCATCTAGGTAAGCATTCCTGTTTTCCTGCCTCATTCAGAATGTCTTTGGCTACACTATTTCTTTCATAAGGTTCCTACTACTGGATGGAATGGAAGATAGAGCTCTCCAAAAAGAATTGTTAGAACTCTGCATCTCCTGTGCCCAGGTTGCAAAATGTTCTTTGCATCATGGCTTTTATGCTTTAAAATCATCTAGCAGGGCAGCAGCTTCAGGGCTGGATATTAGGAGATACCACAAAATCTTGGATGCAGCCCTGGACAAGGATTTTCCTTTCAAACCCAAGACTCAAGTTATATTTTAAAAACTGGAGGACAATGTGAAGTGCTTTCAGATTGTCAAGGAATTTCTGTAGGTACAGCCCCCGAGGTTTAGTAGAAACTACCGTATTAAGTCACGGCCCATTAGCATTTCCCAGACGAGATAACAGATGATGGAAGACCAGAAGAGACATATCACACACACAACAAAGATGATGTCAAGCTGACCAGTGACCAAGGCTTACCAGACACTGTCCCCAGGGTCCAACAAGAAGCAGCCATGACTCAACCCGGCAGCTCCCTGACCCCCCCTTTAAGTGCTCCCTGACCCCCCCCCCCCCTTTAAGTCACACCTCAATCCTCTCCCCATATCTACCTGCAAACCAAGGAGGAATAATTTCCCTTTTCTTAGACTAGTGACTAGATATTACTCAGGGCTAATGGGTCCTTAAAAATCATAAGAGAAGGTTACAAGATGAATTATGTTTCCCCTCCAGTGCCAGCACATTTTCCATGTATCCCAAAAAGCTAGCACAGGGAGGCGCAGGCCCAAGTTAAATT
>NC_056735.1:458621634-458639134 GCF_019279795.1 Protopterus annectens
GGAGCTATCAGGATGATCCTTGGACGGTCTTCTTTGATCTTCAATAGCACCTTGTGCATCAAGGGAAGAGGTGGGAATGCATATGCTGTCAGGTTTTTCCAACTGAAAGATAGGAGTCCACTTTCCAAGCAAGTGGGTGGTACGTCCTTGTGCAGAATTTTTCAGTTGGTGATTGTGTGGGGATGCAAATAAGTCTATTTCTGGTAGTCCCCATTTCCCTGTAATGGTTTTGAAGATGTCCGGATGCAGCATCCATTCGTGGGCATCCGTGGTAGTTCTGCTTAGGATGTCTGCTAGTATATTTTCTTTTCCTGGCACAAAAATTGCTTGTAGCTGAATGTTGAAGCTCAGTGCCACATTCCAGAGGTCCATTGCCATCCGGCATAGAGGGTATGAATGTGTGCCTCCCTGTTTGTTGATGTACCACATAACTGTGGTGTTGTCCGTCCTTATCAGCAGTTGACCCTGTCGAAGAAATGGTCTGAATGCCTGAAACAGTTTTACTGCCAGCATTTCCTTTTGATTTATGTGTAGGTGCAGCTGGTCTTGAGTCCATAAGCCTTGTATGCACTTGTCCAGCATGTGTGCCCCCCAACCGAGGTCTGAGGCGTCTGTTGTGATGGTCTGGCTTGGTTGAGTGCTGTGGAAGGGCAGTCCCTTGTTTGATTGACAGGCCTGAGCCCACCATTGGAATTCTTGTTTCAGGCATGGAATTATTGGAATTTGGGTTTCTAGGCTGTGCTTGTGCTGGGACCATAAATTCCTTAGATACCACTGTAACTTTCTCATATGTAGTCTGGCATGTGGAATCAATATTATGTAGGATGCCATGTAACCGAGAGCTTGCAGGACTTTTCTTGCTGTTAGCTGGTTCTGCTTTGTTAATGCCATGAAGTAGAAAGGGAGTTGCTCCTGTTTTTCTACTGTCAGGAATGCCATTTGTTTTGATGTCTCCAGATCCGCACCCAAGAAGGTTATCCTTTGGGATGGTATCAGCCTTGACTTTTTTATATTGACTGTGTATCTCAGGGCTTGTAGTAGATGAGTGACCCTTTCCAAATCTTTTGTTAATTTGTTTTTGTTGTCCGCTTGTAACAGGCAGTCGTCCAGGTAAGGGTAAATTTGAATTCCCTGAAGCCTGCAATGAGCAATTACTGATGCCAGGCATTTCGTGAATACTCTGGGCGCAGTAGATAAGCCAAAGGGCAATGCTGAGAATTGATAATGCTCTGATCCTGCAAGAAATCTGAGGTATCTTTTGCAATTTGGTCGTATGGGGACGTGCAGGTATGCCTCCTTGAGATCTAGAGTTACCAGCCAAGACTCCTTGCCCAGCATGGGAAGAAGCTGCTGTAGGGTCAGCATTTTGAATTTTGGAACAATGAGGTATGTGTTTAAAGCGGACAGGTCGAGAATAGGTCTCCATTGGTTTTCTTTTCTTGGTACCAAGAAGAGTCTGGAGTAAAATCCTTGCCCCTGTTCCATAGATGGTACCCTTTCTACAGCTCTCATCCTTAGTAAGTGAGTTATTTGTTCTAGAGCTTCTGTCTTCTGATTTGGAGGTAGGTTTGGCATTCCTCTCTTCCTTGGTAGAGTATGGAAGTGAAACCTGTAACCTTGGTCTATTGTCTGTAAAATCCATTTGTCTCCTGTGATGTAATGCCAGTTTACTGAAAATAAGGCTAGCTTCCCGCCTAAGGGTGCCTCTAGTTGTTCCCTGATAGGCGGTGCCAGAGCCAAGTCACTGCGATTGTCCTGTGGAAGTGGTGGTGGCTGGATCTGTGGCTGTACCTCGCTGGTTGTTAGCCTGCCACTGACGTCCCCTGTAGGCACCTCTGGATTGACCCCTGCCTCTTGAGCGCCTATTCTTGCCTCTCGGAGCTCTGGAGGTGTCTGGAAAGGACCAATTCTTGGAAGGCCAGTTCCTGCTAAACCTTGGAGGCTGGACCTGCAAGAAATCCTTGACTGTCTGGACAGATTTTGCTTTCTCTTCCACCTTCTTCAGCACCTGCTGCGCAGGGAGCCAAACAAATTGAGCTTATCCATGGGAGCATCTAGGAGCTTTGATTTAACATGGTCTGGTAAGGACTGCTCTTTTAACCATGCATGTCTTCTGATCACTGTGCCAGTCATGGCTGATCTAAAGGAAGCCTCCAGTGCATCATAGCCGCATTTTAAGGAATGATTACTGACCTGCTGGATGTTATGTACCATTTCCTGTACAGATTTTTGTCTAATGGTTCATCCGAGGACAGTTTTTTAGTTAATTGGTCTAACATAAATTCCTGATACTGAATCATGTGGAATTGACAGTTCAAGGCCCTAGCTGAAAGAGTAGCAGAAGTGTAAACTTTTTTACCCCATCTCTCTAAGGCCCTAGATTCCCTTTCAGAGGGAAGGGGGTTTTTAGTAGAAGTAGCTGCTACAGCCTTGGGTCCCTGGGAGATAGTTTCGGGATCTGCAAAAGGGGCCTTATACAAATGATAATATGTGTCCGGAACCCTGTAGTACCTATCGGGCTTAGAAGGGGCCGAAGGAAGATAATCAGGAGCAGTACAAGCATCATTAAAAGCATCATCCACAACAGTAAGGACTGGAAGAATGGCTAAAGGCCTATGCTGTGGCAAATGCAAAAAGGTTCTAAGCCTTTTCCTAGAGTCTGAAAAATCCTGGCCCTGCCATTGAAATTGTTCCCTCATAGCATGCAAGGTTTCCCCAAAAGAAAATTCCTCAGGCGGAGAGGCAGAAGGAATGGACTCTTCTGCATCAGAGTCCTCATAAGGAGAAAAGGGGCCCTCTGGAGGGTTTGAATTATCTGATTCATCAGAGGAGCCATCTGAAGAAACTGGCTCAGGGGGCTCTACTCTAGTCCTCTTCTCTGGAGGTGGGTGAGAGGCCCTGTCTGGATGTGGTTGGCATCCCCGGATCAAAGAAATGAGATCCTCTGCTAGACTAAGCATTTGTGAACTAGAGCTAGGCCTGTGAGAGGGGGTCTTAGCAGGCACAGATTTTGTAGTTTTTGCTGCTTTAGCCCTGGCAAAGGCCTTAATCGACATGGATGCAGGAGGCCTAGCAGCTCCACGTGCAGGGGTAGAAATATCCAAAGGGGTAGTATCAGATAAATCCTGTGAACCTGCAAGAGCAGGTGGGATTTCAGTAGCAGATTCAGCCAGGCTGGATGAGGCCTCAGTAAGTGGCAAGCTTTCGGCCGAAGGAAGAACCGTGGACTCGGTTGGCTTAACCGCGGTTTCGGCCGAAACCGCGGACCGCGAGTGTCGGTCCTTTTCCTTGCGCTTTTTAGAAATTTGCGTAGTCGGAGGATCCGACGGCATAATGTAAGCAAAATCGGAGCCGAAAAACTCTTCAGCAAATTCCGACCGACGTCTAAGCGTCCGTCGGTTGAAAGAAGCACAGGCTAGACAAGCTGCTACGTCGTGGTCTGGGCCTAAGCAAGGTAAGCAGTAAGAGTGGAAATCTTTATGAGGTATTTGTTTCCCACAAGTTAAACAGTTATTCACTTTTTCTGACATCGGCTGAGGCAAGAAAGAGTCCCCAACGGGGTACTTAGCTTTTTAGAAGTCTTCGGTACTTGTAGTAGTAATCTCTGGTTCTGACCGACCGGCACTTGCGAACAGCTTCTGCTTCGGGCGCCACGCGGCAAGAAAGACTGAGGAAAATGGCGTCGGCTGATGCCTTTATACCCGAAGAACTGCAGCTATGACGTCGGGTGAAGTGCGACACCAGCCGAGGCCAGACCCAGACTTTGGAATCCGGCCGACCGAAGGGCTGCCTGATGACAGGACAACCCATTTGTAAGGACTGCAGATGCATCCTTGAAGGACATATATATATATATATATATATATATATATATATATATATATATATATATATATATGTATTAAATGAAATGTATTTTAATATTAATGAGCTTTTAGAAGTAAGCTGATTTGTTTATTTGAATTAATTGATATTTTTTGATTGGAAAATGGAAATGAAGGAAGTATATAAGGGATGCTAATAAATGATGTAAGAGATTATCTGATGAAGTCCAGTTATAGGACGAAAACGTCTTGATTTTGGAATTGCGTTAAATTGTGTTTTGTACTTCATTTTCAACTGTGGTGGAATCTATTGTGCTTGGTGACATTCTACAGAAAACTGCCGTTTTTTCTTGATATATATATGTGTGTGTGTGTGTGTGTGTGTGTGTGTGTGTGTGTGTATATATATATATATATATATATATATATGTATGTGTGTGTGTGTGTGTGTGTGTGTGTGTGTAAATATATAGATTCGATCTGCACACACAGCTTATGGCCGGCTTAGAGTCTATTGCTGCTATAATATAGTTGAGTTTAACTTTTGTTCTTTGCCATCTAGGTTTTAATGTGTTAATTATGCGTAGCCGCTTGACCCTATATGCGCTTGGATGGCTCCATGTTCAATAGGGCGCACTGTTTGCGTACCATGGATATGTTCATAGCCTTTTACTTAACCGTATGTATGATTGACACATTTTTTGATGACCTATTTATGCTTTTTTAGATTTATATTGTTGTTGCTGTACCACCTATAAACAGGAGTGTTGCTGCAGAGTAATATTGTTGAAGCAAGACCCCATGTACAGCAGGGCATGTTGATAAAATAATATGGCTTTGACATGTCGTTTTATTTTGATAGCTGAATGTGTCATCTTACATCGAGTGAACCAGTATTTCATGAATGCCCTAGATGCTATGGTAAATTTTATAATTTATGATATGGATCTGGGCAATCACTGATTTGGAGTCTCAGAATGACAGTTCGGATGCAATGAGTTCAATAAGGGATTTTGCTCAAACAACCTTTTTATTCAACCTATGTTGTCTTATGATATTTCTTTTATTATATTTTGTATTGGGCATTCTAATGCTCGCATGCCGCTACATGGCTTTAACTGGATAACAGTATGTGCCATGTTATAACTTATTTGTGTATCTGTTTGCACGTGATTTTAAGCCCTTGTGAATTCAGGAAATGACGTGATTTTAGGATGTGATGATTTTTTATAAAAGTGAGCAATGTAAGTTTTTAAAAATTTTTAACGTCTGATGAAGCGACCTCTGAGTCGCGAAAGCGCTTACGTTTGATTAAAGGAGTTTTTGGAAGTCAATCGTTTATTTTGTACATGTTTTAGAGTGACTGCTTTGACTGCATTTGCCATCATTGTTGGAGACGTAATATCTGGAGTTGAAATTACTTTTGTCTGCCGTGCAGTTGGTATCCGCTTGTGTTTGGGAGTCTATATATATATATATATATATATATATATATATATATATATATATATATATGTGTGTGTGTGTGTGTGTGCATGTGTGTGTGTGTGTGTGTGTGTGTGTGTGTGTGTGTGTGTGTGTGTGTGTGTGTGTGCGTGCGTGCACAGTGGAGGGGGAATGCTTGATTACTTGCTTTTTTTAATGTCACTGTCATCTGTCGGAGTGTGTCTGAACCATGACACTTGACTGGTATTTTGCATAGGCCAAGGCAGCAGAACTGATACTACTGAAAATAAACTAACAAATCCCTAGCAGAGGAAAAACATGCTGTATTTCCTATAATATTTTATTTAATTAATTTGTTAACCATGTAAGCCCTCTGGACACAACTGTCTCTTTTCAGAGGTAATCCAAGAGCACTTTCTGGTTAGGTGACTACGCAAGAGTCACACTGTAGGTAGATGGAGATGGAAAGAATCAATCCCTATAGAACAAAATAAATAATGTACATATTAAAAAATGTGCACTACCAGTTTCTTTTCAAACATCACTTTCCTAAAAACTTGGATATTTTGGACATACAACAAAGTACCTTTTTTAAAACTGACATCCAACCCTGCTTTTCATACCAATGACAATGACTTCTGGAGGACTAAGACCTCTAAACCTTACCTATTTTGGAGGTACATACTTATTTTCAGGTTTGATATACTCTCTCACGTGATCTTCTAAACAGCTGTACTTATTTTGGAGGTATGCTCCTACTGTCAGTATTGAGTTACCTCTTACCCCTTAACAAAATTTTTGGAATTCTACTCCATTCCTGGGGTCACAAATTATTTTGAAACACTTTATTTTTCAGGCAACCAGATTACATAGGTTCATAGGTTAGTACTAAGCTAACTGCCCTTGTGAGTCATTTTAAGCCTAGCCAATTATCCCTTGTGAGACTCAAACCATGCACCTTGTGTTTGTAAGGCAAACACCTTAACCATTAGGCCACCCTCCCAACCCCCAAAAGGTTGGGAATTAGCTACAAAGGTTCTTGAAAAGAAGATCCATACAGCCCAAAACAAGTCCAGTTACCTAATTAGCACATTGTACATCCACTGTCAGTACGATTTTTGTTTAAAGCACAATGGTTAAATGCTTAACCATTAGGCCACCCTCCCAACCCCCAAAAGGTTGGAAATTAGCTACAAAGGTTCTTGAAGAGAAGGTTCATACAGCCCAAAACAAATCCGGTTACCTAATTAGCACAGTGGCCTAATGGTTAAGGTGTTTGCCTTACAAACACATGGCCCACATACTGGTGTCACCGATACATTTAAGAAAGGACCCAAATATTACCTCTCCTTTTCCATAAACAAAAAAATGACTTTATAAGGCAGAACTTTTCAATTTCATTTGTTAAAACCTACAGATTTTAAATTGTCTTTGATAACATGCTTAATTTTCTGTGTCTTTTTTGTCACTTGTGCTTTTAACAAAAATCGTACTGACAATGGGATGTACAATGTGCTAATTAGGTAACCGGACTTGCTTTGGGCTGTATGGACCTTCTTTTCAAGAACCTTTGTAGCTAATTTCCATGTCTGTGAGTTGGAAGACATGCTACTACTGCATAAAGTGTCAAGCTTGTCTCAACTGATCCAACTGATACCATCAAACCTTAACATAAACACCAGTAGTCACCTCACCCATTATGGCACATTATGACAGACACCATCACTTCTGACTGTCTTTATTTTATTAACGGTTTTCTTCTTCTGCTTTAATGTGAATATAACCCTACTAAGGACTGCAACCATCTAAAACTGACCATTACTTCCTATAATCATTTTACAGCTGAAGCTGTCTGTATTAGCCCTTGTAAACATGCATTTTAACCATTTTGTTGCTGCTTATCCCTCATTAACCTTGTGGTAAAAAATGCGCAATGTAATTTGCCCATGTAGATCCTGTAGACGTAAACATAATGACAGGATATCATGAATAATTACATTCGACTGTTCCTATTACAACATTTACTATTCCAAACACAGAGGCAAAGACTGGCTACTGCCTCATTATTTTATGTTCATGAAAATGAAAAAATAAAATGTTAAGAATATTACTCAGAGAAGCTGGAGTTGCACTTTTTTCTGTAAATTGGTCGAATCGCATGTCTTACTACTTCAATATCTTCAGGGTAAGAAATGCATGTCTGGCTGTCATCAAAACATCTAATGTATTGTCTCAATTGCACTCCTCCCTACAAAAAAAAAAAAAAAAATAGAGAGACTACCCTGTAAAGTCGCTCTGCAATGTGCTGTCCTGTAGCTCGTGCAACATCTCAGCAGCAGCTTCTTGATCTTGAAGCCGAAAAGTCTGATGATTTAAGAAGGACAAATCAACTGTCTTGTTCTGGTTCTGCTAACACTTCTTGTCATCCTCAAGGGATTTACTTATGTTAATGTGTATCAATGGTTAACAGTAAGCAGCCCCTACAGATGGCCCGTCCTACAACATGGACAAAAGGTTTAGACATTTCGCCTCCAGAACAGGTACTTAAGGTTGCTGGTGATTATGCATCATCCCAGAAACAGGAAAGCCATCTACTGCTGGTCTGCTTTTTGCAGACATCTACCAATGATTCAGTTCCTCTCTATACATGCTCTAAAGGGTACAAAACAGAGAACACTGCTTCCAAGATACAGAGGTTTGATGCTGTTAAATTAAGGCTAATTAGAAATGTAACAAATGTTTTAAAATAAACAACTAAATTAAATTACAAACACTTCTACTACAATTGCACTCTATGGGGTGGGAGCTACTGCTGCATCCCCTGCTAAGGGGGCTGATCCCTCACACTGCAGCTTGCTACATATGCCATCTGTGAGGTCACACTGAATACTTACTTTTTGCTAGTAGATAAAGTATGTCAGGTAGTGTGATCTTTGAGTTAGTACATAATTAACAGCAGTGTGTGTGGGGGAGGACGCATCTTCCAAGCAAAAACTGAGTTTTTATGGAAAACAGCATTATTAAAAAATCAGTTTACCTCTACACTTCATTTCTATTAATGTGGCTACTGTAACTTTGCGATACACAGTAAAGTATTCCAGCCCTCACACACCTTCAGACTCATTCAGCGACTACAAAAAAGACATTTACAACTTGGATTAAACTGTTGCAAATCCTTTTAACAGGTTTACAGTTTGCCTAGACAAAGGTGACATTTCTTACATACTCATCATATGTTTGAACTTTTTGATCAAATTGCTGAAATTAGCAGAAGCAGTATGACGTTTTTTTTACTTCTCGTACAGCTATAAAAGGGGTCCAGGTAAGTAAATATTGTGGTAAGAAATAGCCAGGGAATTGTTATGGCGAGGCTTTTACAGGCTCTAGGGCTAATAGCCTAGTACCAACCTATAAACCTATAAAAAACTTTAAACCAGTCTATGTATAGTACTATTAAAGAAGGTCTAACAACATTAAAGTGTGCCATGATTGATTTTATTGAGTTCTGTTTATAGTATACTCATTCAGTCAAGAGTCCTTAACACTGGACTCTAGTATCTCAGATTTGTTGTCCCCTTATCTTGCCTAACATAACATGCTGCAACATAACTGCAGAAGTCATGCAGCAGTTCAAAGGAGTTAGCATTTCAGTCTTGCCCATTCTCTTTCTTGTCAGTACCAGTACCAGTACCCATAAAGAAATATAGTTAATGTGACATGGCATGCTTTATTATTCATACAACAGATAAAGCAGCCATCTGATTATTCTGCTACCACTTAATGCCCACCACCCAGCACTGAAGTCAGATCTGTCGGCCTACAGTTACTTCAGAGTCTAGGTGCCCACATTCCAAAGTCACTCGAGTTACTTTTTATCTCACCAGTGTTGTGTGTATAATGGGGATTACTTTTAGGCACCTACAGTTTCCTGACATGTAAAACGTAAGCCTACATACTTTCCAAATCTCTTAGTCTTTATCTGCATTCTGTTTTGAACAACCAGCTTGTATATGATGTAAGCAGATTACATTCTAAGTGTACCTGATGCTGCATGCCTTTCTAATGTGCTACTTCCTTTACAGGTTCTTTATGTCTTTGAAATCTCTTTTATCCTCACTTGGTTTATGAACTACTCTTTTTACAAGTCACACACATCGCATTCAACACTCTTCCCCCGAAATCATCCAAGAAAAGAAGGAGATGATTATCCTTCATCTTCATAGATTCACAGGAGATCGCTAGGCTAACAGCTCAAGAGCCCTTACAAGCCTAGCCAGTTTTACCCCGATTCTATCTAAATTTCCCTAAGGGAAAGGTAAAAAAGGTCAGCAAGCAGGGTTTTGACAATTTTTACAGACTGCCTCTGTCCATAAGGGACATGGGTGGCACTCCAGCAATCAGTCTGAAATTTCCCATCCACTGGTCCAGACTGCACTTGAAGATGGTCAGTGAAGAGCTCTGCTTCAACGAATAGGAAGCCTATCTTTTACTAATTACAAAGATAATGGACCCAAAAACATTTCAAGTAACCATTTCAATAAATGATAAATGCGCAAAAATGCAATATGCTCAAGCTAATGAATCAATCCCTGTACTATGTCAAACCTTCAGCGTAACCAGAATAACAGAAAGATGAATGCCCACTTCTGGTCAGCGATTCCTACTAGTCCTCACCTTCGCCTGCTGATTTTCTTTTTGCTGAGGAAATATTAATTTTGCAAAATGTCAGTTTCCATAAGGCAAGACTCTTAACATTACCCAAAATGATAAATACTGTTCAGCTCGCCAAATGTATTGTCAAAGGCTCACATACAGCTATCACTTGTTCAAAATATTCTAAACATAGTGTGAAAATGCTATTTTAAATATTTTAGTATTTCAAGACAGCATTTTTAAACTTTTTCTTAGAAGCTAGTTTTTCCTCATTCCTGCACCAATAAGACTCTGTGACTCCGTGTTATAATATTCACATCTTGTTTCTGTCACAACAGTCATGATGCATCAAAAGGCTGAGAGGTAAGAGTGCAATAACAAAACTTCATTTAAATATTTTATGCTAAATAAATTGTCAGTTTGCATTTTATCATTCAATGTTTATGAGCAACACCACTGTATGACATCACAGACAGGAAGGAAACCATTATTTCTTAAATGATGATCATGTTGGTTGGAGAAGAACACTTTTCATGTTTACATGTCCTTGGCTTGGCTGATAATTACTCACGTTTCCATGTTGTCACCCTCTAAAACTGTCTGTACAGGAAGGTAGCCCATTCTTGGGTGTTTTGCAAAATATCTTTTTGTCCTGAACTTATTTTTTAACACCTTAGCAAAGTCCCGAACATCTTCACCTGAAGTTGTCTACAATGCAAAAAACACAAAAGAGATTCAATTACAAAAATGCTTTTTAATACATTCGCAGTTACAAAAAAACTGTTGCATGCCGGTTATATGAATGAACAGCAGTCAAATATCTTGAATGTTTGCACTACTTTTAATGCTAATATCTTGCTGATATCGCACTATATCATGCAAAATAAGTAAGTAAGTAAAACTAACGGGTTTTGTTTTAACAGCTACTAATTTTGTATAAGTTGAATGAAGTGGATGTCATCTCTGCCATGACCTCTTTTGTCTTATTTCTTCAAACTACACATTTCATCGATTTTGGCTTCATGCCTTCTAGATCATGGTGGTGCACATACCGTTTCCTTTCACAGATGCACATTCAATCTTTACTCACTGGTAATCACATGGACACTGTAGGCAGATGATAATCTGTGTCCCACCAGTTCTAACCATCACTATTAACATTAGCTAAAGCTTTGCAAAGGTACAGAATGATCTCTTCAAATCTAAGCAGGATGGCATCACGTTTCGTGGACCAGGCAACATATTAACAGTCCCTGATGCAATAACATTACCAAGCTGCACTACAAATCGTGGACATCATCATGCAGATACCACTGAAGTTATTTGTAAACACCATCAGTGAAGGCATCTAAATAAGTCTTGGGTGCATGAGAATACTGCACAGACTCCAAGTGCAAGGAAGGTGGATAATCCAGGTAACCCCTATGCGCTGTGGCACATGTTCAGGCTTCAATTCACCTTCCAGCGTTCAGAGTCCTTGGCACCAGTGAGTATCCACCCCAGAAACAATATCACTAGGAATATAAAGGCTTTAATCTTGTACACCACTCTCAAAGTTGGCAGTGACTCTAACCCAACCAGCAAGTTAATATAACATCCCAGGCATATAAAGCTCCAAATACACATGATGAAAATACCTTCCGCCAATCTCCAAATACAGGTAATAATGGAGAACAATGTGGCATTTGTAGGTGTAAAGCCAAAGTGCCAAGTAATTTGGTTATGCATGCAGAGTATCTATTGTTTGGTAACAACTTTTTTTAATGTCCTCCACAATAACTGTACTTTTCTCATTAATATAAACTGTAAAGGCGTCTGATTTACCCATACCTAGCAGTTCTTTTAAAAGATGGGTAGTGAGGAGGGGGCTAGGCATGTAGACCCACTTACAAACAAAATTAAAGAAAAATTACAAGAGTCACATGCATTTGAACATGAATCTGATTTCTGATACTTTGTAGCTTTAATCTCTGTATTCTACTAACAAAAAAGTATTTAAGAAATGAAAATATTTACTACCTCTTCTCAAAAGTGTAATTTTTCTCAGTTTCATTGCATTCTGTTAAAACTATCCACAAAAGTGTAAAATTTGTCACATTTTAGTTATGTTTCTCTCAGTTTAGTCATACAGCAGTATTCAGATACACCACACTTTGAGAGTTACTTAGGTAACCTTCACTACTCTAATGGGCTACAGGTGTCAAAATAACATGGCAGCTGTCAAGTCATGCTGCCAATATACACCTCTGACAGCCATGCAAAGAAATTCCTAAGGTCCAATGTTCTCTATTATTATCCAAACACAATCCTAAAATTGCTAAATACTATCAAACAGAACAACCCTTTACATACCTCAGGTATTAAACAGAACATTTACATACCTCACTACCAGCTGCAAACTGACAGCTCTAAAACTGCATTTTCATCCTGCCAGATGCTCATACAACTCAACCTCTCAGAGCAAGAAATATGGATAAATCCATAAATAATGGGGACACAAAGGCCCAAAAATATTGACAATTTTTAAATATTGCTCTTACAGACTTAGAAAGTAGATGGAATAACAGGTTTTGCATTAGCATGGATTTTCTGAAGGGTATGAAACTCAAATATTTGCCATTATTTTCTGACTTTAATCATCAGTGATTTGCTAGAGAAACACAACTTTATGAAAAATGGACCAAAAATATCAGGCAAAAATCTTGACATTCTGCGAAAATACATACAGTTGAGAAGTAGTTGCTAATAGCTGTAGCAATGCAGAAGGTTGTACCAACATTTAAAATGTACTTGTCCAGTTATAAGCCATAGATAAGGGGAAGACAGTGCACACTGCCTACCTTGACCTGGCCAAAGCCTTCGACACTATTCCCCACTCGGGCATAATAGATAAATTCTCTCAACTAGGCATCGATCCATATGTTACCAGATGGGTAGCCAACTGGCTCACTGATAGAACCCACCTAGTCAAAATAGGGGAAGCCACCTCAAGCAGTAGATCAGTATTGAGTGGTGTACACCAGGGTTCAGTCTTGGGGCCTCTGTTATTTGGGATATACTTTTCATGAGGTACAGGCCAAAACCAGTGGGCTATGGCTGACCAAGTTTGCAGATGACTGCAAGTTGGGAGCTGTCATCAATTGCCATAGTGACGTGGACATCCTACAAGAGGGTCTCACCCAAACAAATGACTGGTGCCAGAAACATGGCCTCAAGCTGAATACAAAAAAATGCATCATCATCCCCTTTGGGGAGAGAGATATCCCCACAAATGATCACATTAACAATGATGTTCTAAGCATGCAGTCAGTCATGAGGGATTTGGGCACCCAGATTGAAAGCAGCCTGACTTTTGACCACCATGTTGCTTCCATGGTACGGAAAGCTTTCTACATGGCCCACCTCATAAGTAAGGGTATCTCATATAGGGACAAGGAGGTCATAATATCCCTGTATTCTTCCCTTATAAGGCCTATTACTGAGTACAATGCCCCATTCGCCATGTACCTCCCAAAGCACATGCAGCAGCTGGAGAGACCACAGAGGTTCCTCACCAAGAGAATCCAGGTCTTCAAAATCTACCATACATAGATAAGCTAAAAGCCCTATGCCTCTACTCTGTTTCATACAGACTCCTCAGAGGTGACCTCTGTCTGGCATACAAGGCGATCTTGGGCACTGCCTCGATGGGATTGCTGCATATCCGCAAGTCAAGCTCCACTCGAGTAACCTGCATGCGTGGCCTAAACCCGGTCTGTGACATCAATAGAACTTGCTGGCAGGACAGATTTGTGTCCCAGAGACTCCCCCATCTATGGAATAAACTTCCTCTCCATGTCAAGCAGAATACCTCTTTACCCTTTTTTAAGTGCAATCTGGACAACTGGATGGGAAATAGAAAATGCATCCCAGGGATTCCACCTGTGTCCCTGCTGGACAGGAGCATCAGGTGCTGACTTGTTTATGCATGAGCTAAACTCTTGGCTAGGTTTATAAGGGCCTCAGGGCCAATAGACTAGTAACTTCCTATGATCCTATGATAATGGTGTTTGATAGTCTTTTGGGGGTTTACTGATAGGTCAGACTTGGAAGGGATACAACATAACTCTTAAGAATTGCAATTAAGGGCCCGCACAATAGTACAGATAAAGAATGCTATTTATGATATTGTGACTCATACATGAATAGTAAAATTGGACTGGGGGGGTAGCAGCTTTTCTTTTGCTGAGGGTGATCCCATGCTGCACTGTGTAGCAGGTTCCTATTGTAGGCTAGTTGAAGGTCTTTCAGCAGGCAGCAACTGGGGAGGTTATGTTGACAGCATTAAAAAACTGCAATGAGGAGAGAAGGATCTGGACAAAACCAGGATATACTAAAAAAACAAGGATGCTGTAGCAAGATAACACTAGAAATATATCAGCTCTTGCCTTCAAAAGAAAAATAAATAAGCAGGATGGGACAACAGATGGATTCTGTACAACTGAGGTCACTGTATGCTGCTTATTGCCATTTAACAGGATATGATGCAGTTATGTTAATGTTGCAACTGGATGATCACTGTGTCTGTGCACATCTACTGCATCTTGGCAGTGTACAGGCGCACCCTGAAATACAACATGGTCCAATACATTATCAGCTGGTTATGATTCAGCTTTAGCTGCTCTGATATACTAAGAGTTACAGGGAGGGAAAGGTGTAGAACTATGAAATAATTTTGCAGCTTTTAAAGCTCTAACACACTTAGTACAGTCACAGACAGTAGCCAGAAGCTGTTCCATCTGTGGTGGAAAACAGCTTTAAAAGCTGTCAGACATCTCATTCTGCCAATTTTTTTTTCCTGTGTGTGAGTGACAGTGTGAAGTGGGGTATAATGCTAGCAGCTAATATAGTTTTCTGACACTTTCTAATCAAGTTTTTAATTAATGAAACTGACAGAAGTGTTACACATATGAAAACATTTCATATTTTTCTTTTGCTAAAAACTTTGTTGTTACAAAGTGCAGAGATTAAGGCTTCTGTCAGGAATCAGATGCATGTTTAGATGCACATGACTGTTGTAATTTTTTCATTAAGTGTATTTGTAAGGAAGTCTCACTCTCATCCCATTTAGCCTCATCCTCACTGTCCATCGTTTAAAAAAAATTCCTAGGTTCCTTGTCACATGATGTTAGAGAAGTATGTAACATGCTTAACTTTAATGTAGTGCAAGGAGTACCATGATTACAAAGAACATTCCTCTTTCATTGTACTGTACCACAAGTCCCGACCTTAATAACGCTTAGAAAGGCATTTAATTCCCTATGCACCAGATCACATCTGTAACTAAAACCTGAAAGTGCCAGTCAGAAGACAGCAGAGGCAGAACATGAAATGGCTTAATTTCAACTCTGCTTTTGCCTGCTGTCTGCTACATTACATCTACTATTTTGAAACAAACTGTTTCCCTTAGACAGGAAATACATATGGATGTAAAACTCTTCTCCCACTGCTTTCAATGCCAGCACAACACATATGTGGTTTTTCCCTTTATTTTAAATTTATGAAACTAGTAGTAGACGGAGCAGATAAATCTCCATGCACTACAAAGAATTATGATTGGATCTCCAATCTTAACATATTACTGCGTGTTCTTGACACACATGCCAAGATTCATCACTTCTCAAGCTTCACTCTCAAGGTGAATTTTTTTGGCATCCATGTCTCGAACACATAATACATCCATGTCTCGAACACATAATACATCCATGTCTCGAACACATAATACATCCATGTCTCGAACACATAATACATCCATGTCTCGAACACATAATACATCCATGTCTCGAACACATAATATACATGTTACAATAAGAGACCCGATCATAATCCTCATTACTACTGCTAGCTCTGTCATGACTTGCACACACCAACCATACCAAATATCAGCAGTTGCCATCCCCTACCTCAAATACAGTCTTTTAATACAATTCCTCCTGTCACTTTTTCATAACTGCCAACATATTCTCTCAAGGTATTATTCACCTCTTCAGGATAAAAGATGGTCAATATCCATTAACCTTCTAACAAACAATCCATTCCTAAATTGAAATTTAAACAAAAAGGACCCATTACCTGCCAATACTATCCTCTGCTTAGCAACCTTTGTGATGTCAATCTAAATCCAAGCCTACTACACTGTTCAACAAACACTTTAATTTCCCAAAACCATATACTCGTAACACTACTTCACACCCAACAAAAAATATGCCCTACTTTTCATTAACGTTAGCCTAAGCAGCATTCCAAACAAGCTAGATAAAGTCAGTGCACGGATAGCCCAGCAATCCCCAGATGACACTGTATTTATGGATACATGGCTGAAACAAGATATAAAAGATGAGACAATTCTCCCACTTGGATACAATGTCATCAGATCAGACAGAAAAAAGGGAAGAGTCAGCTGAGTAGGAATAGTTTATAATATCAACATATTTCTCCAACCCATTAACCCTCCTAGAATCAAAAATGCTGAAAATCCTCATATCTACACTAAAAACAATAAAAGCAAAACAATAAGCGCAGAAGGAATGTGTTCATGGCTAGACAATACTACTGATACAGCTGAAAAATTACTTTCTTGCCTCTCAAATTCCATCCCTTAGGAAACCATAATACTGGGTGATCTCAACACCGATTGGCAAAGCACAACAAATGAATCACATTCAATGCTGTCAACCTCTGTGACTTTTATCAATTAATCTGCACACCATCTAAATACACAGAAACAGCAAGAAAACATTTACATTACACTGGATCCTAACACTCAAGCAATACTACTTTGACTTGCTCGCCGACACCTTAATTGACTACCTACCCACTTTGCTGTCAGAGAACATACCACCGCCCACAAGTTCTATTGATGCAATCATCTACATGACCTGGCCATGTTCCAAACAGACATTCTAACCTCTAGTCTATTCTGTCAGCTGGACTCTGCATAACCTGGCCATGTTCCAAACAGACATTCTAATCTCCAGTCTATTCTGTCAGTTGGACTTCTTTACATACCCCTCCAACTTGATGCAGCAGCATCCCTATTCAGTACAATTTTTCTAAATATTCTAAACAAACTGGTCCCTATCAGAACAAAACAGTAAAATTTTAAAGCTAATTTAACAAACCAAACAATTAATGAATAAAAGGGACAGTGCTTGGTATAACTGAAAGCAGAACAAAACTGAAGCTAGCCTACAGTAATATACACTGTAGAGAACATTGGTTAAAAGCAACATCAAATTACACACATGTGTAAACCTCTACTCAGGTCAACCCTAAATTATTCTGGCCCTCAGTGAATCAAATCCTTCACCCAGGTCAGTAAAGACAAATTCCTGTAATCACTCTGAAAGCACTGCCAGTCAGATCAATTCACATCTCATCAATACTGTAACCTTGCTACTGAAAACTCAGCAGTCCATATCTACCTCCACTACTAAAATTCATCTGATGATTCCTACAGCTGATACTTCCAGTGTTAGATGTGTTCATTTAAAGTGGGGATAGATATTGCTAACAGTCTGGGGTTGATTTAGTGCCTT